>NC_091750.1:44809588-45109588 GCF_043380555.1 Nothobranchius furzeri | reverse complement strand
GCAGGCGGAGCTACAACAGACCGTGAGACACTAAGCACTGTTAGCAGCTATCGCAGTGAGAAGACTGATTCCACTCAGCTGGAAAGTCCTTCATTCAGCCAGCCACGGCCTGCAGACGGACAGGTGTCCTCGACACCAGCGATGGGTGCCAATGTTCCCAACAACGTAGAGGACACAACAGGACAGGGTGGCAGTGATACTGACAATCTGTCAGACAGTGTGCTGCTTCGCTCCCCTTCCAAAGATTTATCTATCAGCCAGGGGTTAGACCGGACACTTGTTGAAGGAGACGACTTGCCCCCTGTTCCTGCTGACATAGCACGGCCCCCTCCTCTCCAAAACTCTTCTCCTTCAAGTAGTGGTCACTCAGAGATTTGTGATTTAGACAGAAATGTCCAAGGTCCTCCTCTGCCCCCTCCACGGCAGGCCAATTCAGTGCCTTCAGGGCTGGCCCTGGGTCTAGTGTGCTCTGAGCCTGCTCTTCCCATATCGTCCATCCCCCTCCTGCTCTCGGAGCAGCCTGCTCTCCAGGCCCAGCAGGTTGTGCGTCCCAAGGACTTAAAGCTGCTGCGGGCCAGTGGCGGTAGCATCGGACACAGGCCTGGCCGGAGGAAAGCTGAAAGGAGGCGAGCTGGAGCGGGCAGCAGTAGTTTTGACTGTGGCTCTTACAGGCGTCACCACAATCACAGACAGCACAGAGATTACCTCCCAGTGCGCAGCCGATTGGGGGCTAAAGCTTACAGTGAAAGTTTGTTTGAAGACTCTAGTGATGAGGACGACGGCAGTGACATGAGCGCTGGTTCTAGTCTGGGTTCTCAACGCCGGTACAGCTCAGATGAGGAGAACGACGATGAGGACGACACAAGTTCTTCTACCTCCTGCTACTCTTCAGATCTTGCTATCACTGACATTACATCTCTTCTCTCCACTGCTGCTCAACTTCCTACTCAGAGGGAGGGGGATTTACTGGAAACCTCTGGCTCCGGCCATCCTCGTGCTGCTCAGCGCTCATCTAGCACAGCTAGTGCTAAGACTCACGCCAGAGTACTCAGTATGGATGGAGCAGGTGGAGGCCAGAGCAGCACAGCGGCTGTCCCCACTACCCTGCTTTCAATGCCATCCACCTCCACGCCAACGCCTCGCACTCTCACCATGTCGAAGTCTGACCTGGAGGCGCGCACCCTGCACACCGATAGCTTTTCTGGAAGTCATCATCATCGACTGGATTCTTTAGGAGGGTCCTGGACCGGCAATCAGATGGGCTGGAGGGCCGGAGAGTTAATCGAAGAGGGAGCTGTGGGTGGAGGTTAGTTTTGTTGTAATCAGTGGTTTAAATGTGTTTCAGTTATGCTATTTGGTTGAAACAGGTATTATTGTTCTAACACACAGGTAATTTAAGCTACAAAGGTAAATCTCCATGACTGACAAGCTAGCTTAAAACAGTAGGTTTACTATTAATCTCTGCAAATATCCACCGACATGTTGAAAATGACTAAAACAATGTCCAATCGTTGAAAAATATTGGTGGCTTCATAACATATAACCATGAAAATCGGGTCTAAAGTACATAATTCAATTCAAGTTTATTTATATAGCGCCAAATTATGACAAGAGTCGTCTCAAGGCACTTCACATAGTAAACATTCCAATACAGGTCAGTTCATTAAGCCAATCAATAAAAAGTTTCCTAAATAAGGAACCCAGTAAATTGCATCAAGTCACTGACTAGTGTCAGAGTCTTTACAGCAATCCTCATACTAAGCAAGCATTTAGCGACAGTGGAGAGGAAAACTCCCTTTTAACAGGAAGAAACCTCCAGAGGATCCTGGCTCAGTATAAATCCTGATTTATACTTCTCTGTCTGCGTCGGTGTGGAGACACGCAACAATATTATGTGTCGGCGCAAGGGCTCTCCGACGGGCTCACAGAGGGTGACGGAGACGTGCCCAAAATTTTAAACATCCGTCGAAAGTGATGGAGACACCGCTTCCTGTATATTCGTGACCGACACCGCTGTAGCTCCGTTAAGAAATAAACGGATATTTAGCGGCAGACCCAGAACAGATTGAAGAACGCATAGTGGAAAAAGTCCCTGCTCAAACACACCCAATTGAATGGTTAAATCAACTGTTAACCAGGTTATCAAGCTCTGCAGAAACCTGTTAATCACCTACTGATTATTTTGTCGGAGCGGGTAAACAACTAAAACATGCTGGATAGTGGCACTCGAGGACCAAGTTTACCTACCCCTGTACCAGCCGTAAAATTGCTTCATCATTTTCATCACAGTTAAGAGTTGAGTGTCTTGTTGGCTTAACATCTAAGATTAGTTTTTTTTTTTTTTTTTTAATATTTGCACTTAAAAAAATAGAAAAGGTTGCTAATCTAACTAACAAGTAACGATGGCTCATGATGACTAGCTCGGGTTTGTTTGAGTTTTGTGAAGCTGCTCGTTTTTACTGTAAAGAGATTATATTTTTGAACATGGAAGTTTTCTTTTCTGTTCTTGGAGCATAATGCCCTACTAACCCTTTAACCCTTTAAAGCAGAAAACCACAGTGTTTTCTCAGAGGGCGCCATCTAGAGGTAGAAAAAGCTATCACGCCTTTAGTCCCTCTCCCTACTTCCGTGATCATGGCTGGCAGCAACACCTCTCGTTTGTGAGGCGCAGTATCTTAGCTGTTCCTAGAACTGCACTCTTCTGGACTGATATTTATACTAAAGACTAACTTGTCCTTGAGGAAAGCTCGCTTGGCATCAGTCTAGGTACATCCACAAACATACATGCTCCGTCTGCACGTAAGCGGATGTCTAACACTATTGGCTAATGGCCAGTTGGCTAAACAGAATATTGTTAGATGTGTTTATATGCTGCTGATGCTAGAACCTCCCCGTTGTAACTGATAACCGCTCTGCAGCTTTGGGTCCAGACGACGGGAACAAGCATGAAACAATCAGCAGTGTTAAGAGGACCCAGGCAATCCGCAGGAGACACAATGCTGGGAGCAACCCTACACCACCACCTTCGACCATGGGATCCCCTCCCAGGTGAGTCTGGTTAACCCACACAGGTGAGGGGTTTAGCTGGTTCTTTGTCGACTGTTCACCTCTGTCTGTAACTCTCATATCCATCCATTCGATCGGATGCTGCTGTGACACTTAGAATGTTTGTCTCTCATCTGTAGCCTCCAGGACCTTCAGCAAGTTCGGACCTCCTCACATTCACGCACCCGCACACTTCCCTCAGCCTTACAGTTTGCTTCTTCACTCCTCCTGCCTCGCACTGGCATCCACGAGGCCTCTACCTTCGACGACACATCAGAGGGAGCCGTGCACTATTTCTATGATGAGAGTGGTGAGTCACTGGCTTTGAAGGAACACCAAAAGAGCCCTGGGATTGAGTTTTTCACCCCAAGACCAGGAGTTGATTTTATCATAATGGGCTTCTGCTGTTTTATGCCAAGATAGGCACGTATTTGTTGGACCAAAGTGAACAAACATGATGTTTTACATCCTACGCTAGAAGTCTTAACACTTTTTTTTTATTCTGGAAAGCCTCAAATTACAGATGCAGCAGAGCAGAAATAAATACACGCCTCAAGACGGGAAACCATGCAGCACCAACACAAACTGACCTTTCCTTTTAATCTTACTTGAAGATTACTTTCTGTGTCTTTGGAAATTGAACGTTGTTGTTGAAAGTGGTCCAGGTTTGCTTCTGTGCTGCTAAGAGAATTGTGTTTCTGTTTCCTTTGCTGTGTAACAGGAGTAAAGAGGTCCTACACGTTTGGACCTGCTGGGGGAGGCTATGAAGACCCAGTTCAGTAAGTAAAAAAGGTTCTGTTATGTGACCCCCCCCCAAGAAAAACCCTGTAGCTTAAAGGTTGTCTTTACAGGGAAAGAGAGAGGCAGTCTCAGTCCTCCAGTTTCACCTCCACTGAGGTTCAGGATGGAGCACCGGTCCTCTCCGTTCTCCAGCCCAGACCAGTGATTTTACAGGGCATGCAGGTCCGCAGGGTTCCTCTGGAGATGCCTGAGGTTAGCACGCTCTCATTCTTCTTCTTACTGAAGAGTCAAGGTTCAAAATCTTTTTGGGGTTTTTATTTATTGGACTTAATTACTGAAGTTTTTTATTTAAACGTTGCTTCTAGTTTGATCTTGACCACGAGTCCCTTCAAGAATCTCATGAGAACACTCTGATGATCGAAGAGAAGGCCAAGCCAAAACAGTACTATCGCTTTTGGGTGGTACCTGGAAAGTGGCTGAGGGTCCGATATGATCGCCTTGCTCTGCTGGCGTTACTGGACAGGTGAGAGAAGCTGTTGTTTTCAACACAACTCTTTAAAAGTGTAGAGTACATGAAAGCATTTTAAATTCAATTTGGTACTTTTTTTTTTAATTTTGAATCTGTAAAATGAAGAGTTGGAACCTGATTTCTTCTGTGTTTGACTGCAGGAACCGTCGTGTGGGGGAGAACGTGTTTGCTGTTGTGCTGGCCAGTCTAGTAGCCTTCTTGGGATTTCTGCTCTTGCTGCAGGGCTTCTTCAGGGACATCTGGGTCTTCCAGTTCTGCCTTGTCATTGCTAGCTGCCAGTACTCCCTATTGAAGGTACCTCACCTGTGGATTTCACCAAAAGTCTAGTTTGTAGGGATGGACATCGGCATCAATATCCGTATCGGCCGATGTTAGTCATTTTTTCACTTATCGGTTTGATAAATAAAACCGGACCGATATTAACAACCAATATTTTTTCCATCTTCTCTCCATTTGTTTGCCTGTTTCGGGGGGTGATGTGTAATGTGAGCGTAGTGTGTGGTGTGTGTACATAATAATATAAATTCAGCTTAAATAATTTTCATTTTATACAAAATAGCTGATTTTAGAAACATTAATGTCCGTATATCGCTACCGGCAAATATCGGTTATCGGCCATAACAGTGAAATTAATATCGGTATCGACCCAGAACTTTCATATCGGTGCATCACTACTAGTTTGTATAAATATCTTTCATAGATATGTCACGAATGCCTGCACTAGGTCGGAGCATCACAATACTGGTGTGTGCTTCATCAAATCTATTGTGCTGTTATTTTCTTGTCGGAATTCCTGCTTAAGATTTTAAAATGTCAAATGCACACGAGAACCTGACCTTTACCCTCTGTTTCAGAGCGTCCAACCAGATGCGGCCTCTCCCATGCATGTGAGTTCAGGTTTTATACTAAAGCAGCTGTTGGTTTAACTCCCTTTAGAAACTCAGACTATATGAAATGTAGAAATGAAAGCACAGCTGGATTACAGTCTCATGAATGCGTCTGTGGTTTGCTAGGGTCATAACTGGATCATCGTGTACAGCCGTCCGGTCTACTTCTGCCTTTGCGGTGTGATGATCTGGATCTTTGACCTCTCTGGGCGTTCTGGAAGCCTGCAGCCCATCTCCCTCTATGGTGTCACCTTCTTCTCGGCACATTTCCTGCTGTTTGTCAGAGATATGCTGATTGGTTAGTTTTTTGCTTTAACTTTGCGGTAGATCTCGAGGTCATTAGTCTGGAGGTTATTCACGCTCTGTAACCTGATGAAGGACAATTTGTGGGTTTCATTTATTTCTTTTTCCTTTTCCATCCAACAGTCTTTGCCTTGTGTTTCCCGGTCATTTTCCTGTTTGGGTTGCTACCTCAGGTCAATACTTTTGTGATGTGTCTGCTGGAGCAGATCGACATGCACGTTTTTGGTGGAACGGGTAAGATCGTTTTTATACGACATTGTGGGGAAAATTACACTAGTTGAGGATTTAGAAACTCAAGTGAAAACCAGCAGGAGCATGTTTTAAGTGATTTTAGAACATTTTAGCTGTTGTTCGTTCCACAGGTGCATGATCCTTACCAGATGTACTTCACACTAAAGGTGACAGTCAGGCTTTCTAACAATGTTAGATGCGTTACTGAGAAGAATCGTTACAAGAATAAAAACAAAATGCAATCGTTGATGTGTGACTGAAAAGACTTTAGAAACAGGTGAAGAGCCGTAATGCTCTCTCCACTTTAGCGTGTTTCTCCCAAGCCCCCACAATGCGGCTCAAAAATTGAGGCCAACCCGGAAGTACCAAAAATTGCAGTTCCACCCTCATCCACTGGGGGCTGGTGTCAGAAGCGAGCAAATCCTCATTGACTCCCATGTTAAAAATACCAATTTCACAGCAGAAATAAACATGTTTACAGCCTGGTACCAAAACATGTTTTAGGTTTAAATGATCTAGTTTACAGTCATGACAACTCTGAGGGGGGTGAATTTTTTTCTCACTCTTCTGTTTAAGTGTATTAAAAGCCTAAAATTCTGTATAATTAATGAGCATCAGACCCACGTGACCACAGAGCTAGCTCCGGGGAAAGGCCTCAGTCTGAGCCTCGGTCTGGCCTGGAAACTGTTCTGGGATTTTGAGTCTGTGTTTGTGTATTCTTTTTTGGATATTTTTTGTGCAATTGTTGGACAAAATGACTTGCTGTGGCATCAATTGCACTAATAACGTGTCCAAGTAGTCTCCACTTCATTTTTTTCAGTAAGTAAAATTATATTTATGTATTTTAGGTCACTGCCGAGCTGAGCTTAGATTTTAACATGTACTGTTTAACCATGACATTTAAATGTAATAGGGTAAACCCAGTGCATTTAACATAATGCTGCACTTTAGAAAATGGGTTGAAATATAACATGTTGGTGGAGCTGGGTTCCGACTATCGGCTTGTGGAGCTCTCGGGAGACCTCTGTTTTCCACCCGGTTCTCCCCTCCCCGCAGCCCGGCGCATCTCTGTCTGATCGCGGCTTCTGTCTGCTGCACGGGCTGCCGGCTTTCAGCATCTTTGGGGAAACCTCCGTGTTCCACCCGGTTCTCCCCAGCAGCAGCTCTGCGCAGCAGCTCTGTGCAGCGGCGCTTGTCTGCTGTGCAGCTGCCAGCTTGTGGAGGTCTCGGAGACCTCTGTGTTCCACCCGGTTTCAGAAGCTCTGGTGTTGTGCACAGTTAACTCCAGTTGTAGCTAGGTTGCTACCTCCGTTAGCTTGGCTCCCACCTCCGCGTTAGCTTTGGGTTAGCTTCAGGTTAGCTTGTAGCTAGTTCGACCGGGTGTCATCAGTTGATCCCAGCCTTACAGCCCCACCCTCAGCTCCACCTCTCTTCCCTTTTATGGAATTGTCTGGGCTTGACGGAACCTGTGACACGGTCAAAATGGCGGTGGTGGCCACCTCCCATTTTAGCACAAAAACTTATAATTGGAGCCTATGGAAACCCATTGTCCAATATTTATGTGTCGATGGTTTCTCCTCTTCTCTCCTCAGCCACCACCAGCCCTCTCTCATCTCTCTTCAGCCTCACTCGCAGCATGCTGGTGGCTGCTCTGCTTTATGGATTTTGCCTCGGTGCTATTAACGTAGGTGCTACACAAACTTCCTCCACTTTCAAATGCTCCAACCTGGACCCTCATGGGTTTGATTTGCTGTCTTTAGGCACCGTGGGGCGATGCCCATGTGCCAGTGCTGTTCTCTGTGTTCTGCGGGCTTCTCCTGGCCTTGTCCTATCACCTCAGCCGCCAAAGCAGCGACCCCACCATTCTGTGGTCAGTATTCTCTCTGTGATTGTTAAATCTGGCCCCGGATAATTTAAATCATCTGATGTCGGCTTGGTAACCTTCATGCATTGGAAGAACGGTGGTGGAGGACATGTTCATTGTGCTGACTGGCTTTTCCGTTTTTACAGCTCATCCTGTGAAAACTGATGTTCCTAATGAGTTTCTGTTTTTTTACATCAGGTCACTGGTCCGGTCTAAAATATTTCCAGAACTTGAGAACCGATCACCTGAAGAACCCTCTGTGGAGATCAAGGACCCTCTCCCTGAGAAGCTTCGTAACTCTGTGGTAAAGACTGTTGCTTGCCTGATTTTGGTGGCACTGTTTTCTCTTCTCCAAGCTCATATTCACTCTTTGCAGAGGGAGATTCTTCACTCAGACCTGGTCATGTGCCCCCTCATGGCTGTTATCACCTTTGCCATCAGTGCCAGCACAGTTTTTATTGCTCTTCAGGTCATTTGCTGAATTTTTGTTCTGTTCTCTAAGAATACTTCCACAGGTGTTCAGAAGTGGTTCTTATAAATGTTTTTTAATTTTCTGCTTCACCCAAAGCCGGCGCTCAGCTTTGTTCTATACATCCTGGCTGGAGTCATCGGCTTCCTTACACACTATCTCCTGCCTCAGCTCCGCAAACAGCTGCCGTGGTTCTGCCTGGCTCACCCTGTGCTTCGATCCAAGGAGTACAGTCAGTTTGAGGTCCGAGGTGAGAGTCTGGTTGTTTTTTCTTTTATTTAAACGGGAAGTAAGATGGTGCAGAAACTACCTGGACAAAATGAAATGCACAGTCTGAGAGAATCGCTTTAAAGTTAGGGATGCTCCGATCTGATCACCTGATTGGAAATCGGGCCCGATCGTGGTTTTCAAAAAATCGGAATTGGTGATAAAGATTTGCATTTAACTTTATCAAACAACAAATATGACTTTTCTAATTCATCCTGAGATGGAGATTTTCAGACGGAACAACAAGGGGGTAGTTTTTATCTCAACAAGTTCCTCTGTATCAGTATTTATTAGTTGGAAGAAACCAACACCATCACCTCACACAGGTGACGATTCCGACACCATAACATGCAGCTGTTAGCTAATAGGCTAGCGCAGAGCTAACATGTCCCCACAGAAGAGCTAAAATGTTGTATTTTGGTGGTATTTTAAACCAGACAGCAAAGGCAGTGTATCAGCCACTTGTAATGTGTGTATACTGGGCATTTAACAAGCTGGAAAAGACAGCTGCATGATAAGCTGCCTTCAAAATGAACTACTTTGTCTTTTGGGTCACCTTCGGCTCCTTTCTCTTCTGGCATCGCCACAGAGAATCATCAGTCTTAATTCCCAGTTCACAGCGAAACACAGAGCCAGCCAACAGTGAAAGATATGTTGATAAACACAAAGAGAGAAAAAAAGAGAGCCGACTGCACCAATCATAGACATGAATATGTAGATGCGCTACTGGGCATTGTATAGCTTAACAGCGTTGCCGCCATAGTGGTGTTTTTCTCACTCTCCAGCCCAACTGGACTCAACATTTTAATTATGGTATTTTATTTAAACAAAGTGGGTTTTTTTGCTAAACATGGGCTACTGGGTTTCTTTCTTTTAAGAGGTGAAATCTAAGCCCTCCCCCCTTCCTCTATTTAAAACGTGAAAACCCCACTTTAAATAGGGAAGGGGGCTTAGATTTCACCTTTCCAGCACCTGTGATGCAGCTTTGAATCTCATTCCTAAGCAGTTTCAGTCTAGGTCACACCTTCCTGCATCTAATATCTCCCATATTCCAGTTAGAATCGACAAAGCTCGTCGGATGAGAAGCAAAATGTCTTTAAGAAACCAAAGAAGTCCAGTTGCCTTCATTTGAACTCTTTTGGATAACTCTGACTGTGATTGGCTGGTCATCCGTTTCTTTGCATTGGAGGTGTAGGTGGGCCTGTTCTATCAGGAACAATAAAATAACTTTAATCTGACTATTCAGGTTTAATTAGCGATGCGTTAAATTCCTTGTTGCTGAAAAAGTGGTCAGATCAAGACTGTCTCTCACTAGGATGTCTAATTGGGTTTTAGATACTGAGACAAATTTCTGTTTGTGTACTTTAATATTTGATTTTTTAAACTATTTGTTCCCTGATGTTTAGCATTACTTGCGCCTCAGTCTGCTTTCTGCTGCGTAGGCTGTAGGACGCTTGAAAGGAACTGCCGAGTTCTCATCGTTTGAACATTAACACAAAAACATGTAAAGTTGGGCATATTTAACAGAGATGCAGGTATAGGTCTTCACTGCTTCCTCTCTGTCCCAGATGCTGCTCAGCTGATGTGGTTTGAGAAGCTGTACGCGTGGCTTCAGTGTGTGGAGAAATACTTCATCTACCCGGCGGTGGTGCTGAACTCTCTTACAACTGAAGCTCGGACAGTCGGCCAGAACCACAAAGACCTAGACATCTAGTAAGCCTTCTGCTGCTTCATGTTTATCTTTCTTTTATAATCTGTGCCGTTTTTGTAGCATCTGATAAATATCAGGTAGTTTGGAAGAGCAACTAAAGTTACTTCTTTTCAGCTAAGATTTGTCTATAATGTCTTGATTATGGCAGCTCAAGTGTCCCTGACTTTGTCTCCGTGTCTTCCTGCAGCAGCCGAGCTCTTTTCATCTCCGTGGCAGGAATGAAGCTGCTGCGTTCGTCCTTCTGCACGCCGTCGCAGCAGTATGTCACGCTGTGCTTCACCACACTCTTCTTTCATTTCGACTACCCACACTTCTCAGAGACCTTCCTGATTGACTACTACTTCATGTCCATACTTTTCAGCAAGGTAAAAACCTACCTCAGGGGTTTTATTTCAATGTTAGCTGCTGTGTAGAGCACACATTTATCTACCATTAGAAGCATTTAGACAGTTAGTGGCGTGGCTTCATTGTGTTTTTCCTTGTCTCATCAGATGTGGGACCTCCTGTACAAGCTGCGCTTCGTGCTGACCTATATAGCCCCGTGGCAGATCACCTGGGGCTCAGCCTTTCATGCCTTTGCTCAACCCTTCGCTGTGCCCCGTATCCTTTTATTTGTCTGAATTTCTGACAGTTTGAAAGAAAAGTTTTAAACTTTCACACTAATAGATCCAAAACCTGCGTCTACAAAACCTAACATAAACAACAGACTAGTTTGGACATTTTGAGCTTCTTTTCACTGAATGATTGTTGTAAAGAACCACTATTTTTAATCCTGGAAGTGTCCTTAACCGGCGCTGCTTCAGACTCGGCTGTGTTATTTATCCAGGCCATCTTTTCTGCCATCTTTTCCACCCCCTTGAATCCTGTTCTAGGCAGCGCCGTGTTTGTCACCTCTTACACCCGACCTGTCAAGTTCTGGGAACGAGACTATAAGTATGTTTAAATAAAACCACTCGTGCAGGAGTGAAACCACTGCTCATATCTGTCTAATAGTTAATTGTCACTTTCTGCAGCACCAAACGGGTCGATCACTCAAACACCAGGCTCGCCACCCAATTAGACCGCAACCCAGGTATGCCACAGTGTCCTTTCACACCTAATGATCTCTGTTTGGTGTCTTTTTAGTTTTACTCTGTAGCCATGGTGACGGTGTGTGCTTTTCCCGAAGGCGCTGATGACAACAATTTGAATTCAATCTTCTATGAGCACCTGACACGCTCCCTGCAGCACAGCCTGTGTGGAGACCTGCTACTCGGGCGCTGGGGCAACTACAACACGGGCGACTGTTTCATCCTCGCGTCCGATTACCTCAACGCTCTGGTGCACATCATTGAGATCGGAAACGGCCTGGTTACCTTCCAGCTGAGGGGTTTAGAGTTCAGAGGTCAGTAGTGGGTTTGATGGGGGCTAAGAAAATATGCTGTTAATCGATGTTATTCACTAAGATCAGGCACTCACAGAAATTTTGAGCTGAAATTTTAGATTTATAGTGTTTGACTTTAATTAATACCTAAAATAAATGTTCCATCTGTGTAGGTACCTACTGTCAGCAGAGGGAGGTAGAGGCCATCACAGAGGGGGTGGAGGAGGACGAGGGCTGCTGCTGCTGTGAACCGGGTCATCTGCCTCACATGTTGTCGTTCAATGCTGCATTTGGACAGCGCTGGTTGGCCTGGGAGGTGGCTGCCACCAAATATGTCCTGGAGGGTTACAGCATCAGCGACAACAATGCAGCTTCCATGTTGCAAGTGTTTGACCTTCGAAAGATCCTCATCACGTACTACGTCAAGGTACAAAACAGGTCTAAAGAGAGTCCTTCTTGATGGATCATACATCTTGTCTTTAGCACTTAGCTGACTGAGGACCAAGTCGTTGTGCTCTTGTGTGTCTGTGCTTCAGTCCATCCTTTCTTGTTACAGTAAAACTCTGAGCCATGAAAATTCCCACTGATGTCAGATAAATTTGCTATATGAAAAAATAATAATTACCCTCAGGGTTAGGGCTGCTCAATCGAATTTTAATCCCAATTACGATCTGAGTTTTGAACGATTATAAAAACAAAACAAGCTGATTATTTGCTCCTCCCACCTGCGCTGCCCCAAGTTGCAAATGAAGCACTCCTCCCACAGTGTTGCCAATTTAGCGACTTTGACACTATTTCTAACAGCTTCTCAGACCCCCTTCTTGACTTTTTAAATGTTAAAAGTACCTAGCGAACACCTCAGAAACATCTCTGGTAACCCTTAGCTACTTTCTCAATAACTGTCGTTGACATTTCCTGCAGGTTAGCTAAACACTCTGCCTGCGCTCCGTACCGTTCTTCAGGACATTGAAAGGGAATGATGCAGTGATGTGTCAGTTGCTATGGAAATGGCTTTCAGAGCCAGCTCCCTGTTGGATTAACCAGAGTGAGTGACACACACCATACCTGCGGGCTCCTGAGCCGCTAAAAACGGCTAAATGTGTGCGTGCGGCGCGCTAAACACACATGCAGCTTGCCCCTGATTGCTGTTAGACCGGGTTGGGGGATGGGGGGTGCAGCTGTGGTTGGGACAATTATTACATTGACTGATGGAGCTGTAAATAAATAGTTTATAAATAAGGTATAAATAGATAGAAATAAGTTCCTCACGCTGATAATCTCTATGAGGACACGGTGCTAGTGCACTCTCCTACAGCACCTTGACTCGACTAAATAAATGTTATGCAACATTTTGTGAACATCAATTTATTTGCATCTATTTGTTATAAATGCCACTGTATAATTCTTGCTGTCAGTATTTGCAAGATATTGGTATTTGGGTCTGTACTGGTTAGACTTAAATGAGTTAAACCAAGGTCTATAGCCCTTGGGTCATAAACTATGAGCTATAAGTATATTGGTCTTTTTATACTGGGAATCAGGAGTTATTTTAGTGATCATCTTGTTTCTTATTGTTTGAATGCTATTGTTTTCCTGTTTCGCTTTATTGTTTGAATGCTGTAGTGATCCTGTTTCTCTTTATAGTTAGCTTATTATTCTGCTTCCTTATGTTTTTTGGCATTTAACTACTTCCACAATTCTTCAACTATTTAAACAATTTTGGTATCAAAACGTTCAGCTTGTTCAGCTTACGCCGGCAATGACTTTTTGTATTAAAACAATTTAAACTTTTTGAGATATTCAGCTTTTTCTGCGATTTTTGGTCCCATTGAAATGAATGGGATTGCTCTATTTTCAGCTAAATCCTATCACTTATTTTAACTCAGAGCGGGGAAACAGTGCTGCTCTCTGATTGGTTGAGAGTGTTCAACCATTTTCTGTCCAAGCAGGATTGAGCACCCACACATATGATACATCAAATCGACCAGCTTGGTCTCAGGAATCTTGTTTTAAATTTTAAGTGTGTTATCTGTTACCATGGTAACACAAGTGCATAAGGATATCCCCAAAGCCTAATATTGAGCCTATAACGTACTCCTGTTTCTTATCTTTCTGAGCTCTATACACTTAAAACTAGCAGCATAGCTGACATTTTAACACTAGTCAGAAGGCAGGAACCGCCCCCTCCTCCTTCATTGCTCTCTCATTGGCTGAGAGTTTTCAATCGTCTTTTGCCTAAAAGGAAATATGCACCCACGCATATGATGCATCAATTCAACCTGCTTGGTCCCAGGAGTCTTGTATTAACTTGATATTGTGTTCTGCATTACCATGGCAACATGCTTAGCAACAACATTTAATAACATTTTAGACACAACTGTATCAACATACTTTAATATAGAAATGTTATTCAAAGTTTAAAAGAGTCATGTGACATTGTACATTGTTTTGTTAAAGCAGACTCCTGTCATCTGTTACCATGGCAACACAAGGACACTTTAACCAAGTTTCATAGGAATGAATATAAAAAGCTGAATATTGAGCCAATAACAACTCCTGTTTTTGATCTTTTTGAACTAACTGTACTTAAAACTAGAAACAAGTTAAATTTGATTGACCGTCAGACGGTGAGAAAGTGCCCCACTCCCTCCCAGCTCCCTGACTGGTTGAGAGAGGTCAGTCATCTTCTGGCTAAATGGACTTACACACCTATCCAGCATTCAAACAGCATTTCTTCAAGAAATCCAATTTATTTAGTTTATTTTTGTCCTGATTGTGCCCTGAGCAATTTTATGACTGAATAAAAACAAATAAAATCAACATAAATTGAAAAATCGTCTTAAATAATCGAGATCTCAGTTTCAGTCACAATAATCGTGATTATTATTTTTGCGATAATCGAGCAGCCCTACTCAGGGTATTTTATTTTTAAGTTACATCCTGATGTTCTGCAAAGCTACATCCCCAGAAAAGAGACATGAGTTTATTGACAATTCTGTAGATCTGACTGATACACAACAGTGGAAACAAAAGTCATTGTCAACAAAACTTCAGAATCCTGAACGTCAGTGAGTCAAAAGGACACAAAGAACAAAACACTAGGTTTTATAATTCATATGAAAAAAATCAATTATACATTTGTAATATAGTTTTAGTTTTAAAGGACAATACTTTACAAAAAACATGAAAAGTTTTCATTTATTGATTTACAGGCATGTTTTTAATGAAGCATTTAAAATTGGACTTTTTGATTTTTATTTTTTACCATGTAATTTACCTTTTTATATAGAAATAATTTATTTATAAGCGTATAATAAATTTGATTTAAACCCTTGGATTAAATAAATTTTGGTGTTCTGTATTTACAACAAAAAAAATATATGAATTTCTTTTGCCCACGTAGGACAGTTAATATGTCATAGTAAATAGTTTGGTTTAATTGTTTAATGTTTCGGCACCAACAGAGCATCATTTACTATGTGAGTCGCTCCTCGAAGCTTGACGAGTGGCTGACTAATGAGACTGTCCAGGATGCTCTGCGTCCATGTCTCGGGTCCAACTACGTAGACAGCGATCCCACTTTCAACCTGAACATCGATGAAGACTACGACCACAGAGCCTCAGGCATCACCCCTTCCTCCTTCTGTCTGGTTTACCTGGACTGGATCCAGTACTGTAACAGCAGGCGTCAGACGGTGAGACATGGACACTAAGCTCTCACCTGGGCTTGATCCTGGCGATTTTTTGTATTCGGAAAAAAGCTTCATGTACTTTGACTTTATTGTTGTTTTTTAGCCAGCAGCTTGTGAAAGAGATTCCCCACTCGTCAACCTTTGTTTTGGTTTGTGTATCCTTGGAAGAAGAGCTTTGGGAACGGCATCCCACAGCATGTCTGCCAGGTAAAACCAAACCAGAATAGTTTATCATTTAAATTAATAATACAACCAGCAGTAATCAACCATTTTGTCTCAGTTTAGAGCCATTTCTTTACGGCCTCCACGCCCTCTTCAAAGGAGATTTTCGCATCACGTCTCCTAGAGATGAGTGGGTGTTTGCAGACATGGACCTCCTGAAACGGGTTGTGGCACCAGGAGTACGAATGTCCCTCAAGCTACATCAGGTAGTCCGATCCAGTCCTACTTTATTCATGAAGCACATCAAAGTAATGCTTAATAAGTTTGCCACTTCTCACTGCTACTAGTTCAAAGCAGAATTACAACTGTCATAAACAACCCTGCTGCAGCCTGCTGTAGCTACTGTTAACGAGCTAACTAACACAAACTAACTGATACTAAAAAGCCCCAATTAAAAATATCCACACTGTTGGATAAAAAATATTATAATTACATGTAACAAAGCCAGGTCACCATCAGTCAATGATTTTGTAGCCTCCTTCAGCTCTCTCAAACGAGTGTTGACCACACCAATATTCACTCTTATTTTAGCACTTTGCTTCACCTCCAAAGACATCACTCTCTTACTTTTAGTTTCAGGCTCCACCATGATGCCAACAATGAAGCAAACTTGATCTTCTTTTGCTTATTGATGGTCACCAAACTGACAAAGCTAACTTCTAGCCTTTAGATAAGCTACCAGCACAGTAAACAGCTGTTGCTTTAAAGAAGTAACGGCCTCCCGCTAGTGTTTCTACCCAAACTATAAAATACGTTAGGTACAGTTTTCAGACAGCAGAGGGCAGTCCAATGTGAAGTTGCTCTAGTTTCTGGCTCAAGAACCACAGATCTACGTCACACTGAAAATTAACATTCATGGGCTCACTTATCTTGGCTCGTGACAGGGAAGGCTGTTGTAGATTTAACATCCAGGAGAGAGCACATCTCAGCTAGTAGAAGCATTAGCAAATTCACAGCACAGCAGAACTCCTCCAGGCTTGTGTTATTTGTGGAGATAAAACATCAACGTTGCAAAGCAAACTGAGTGAGTGGTAGAGTTGTGATGCTGTTGGCCAGTCAGAGGAGAGATGTCTGGATATCAAGAAATAAGACTTGAAGTCCTGTCGTCTAAAGCTCGCCTCGTCTCTGGCTCCCTCCTACCTTCTGAAACAGGAGTGCCAGAGCTTTTTTGCCACCGAGATCGACTCACAAGGCATTCGTTATACTAGAGACCACTTGGATGTGTTGAAAAAAAACCCAGTGAACTTGATCTTTAAAGTAGCTAGAACAGGATCAAAGTAACAGATTACCTGTTTCAAAGTGCTGCCTAGAAAGAGCGGGGTTTATTCAAGCCACTTGTGTCATTTAACAACGGCTCTGGTTTTAGATCAACCTAGTCTCCAGGTTCATGGCAGGTTGGTCCACGATACTCGACCGAGGAACCAAATAACAGAAATTCTATTTAGTCTTTCTTGAATTTAAAAGTCTGAAGTAATGGCAAAACAGGGAATGTCTTTTTGTTTTAGCGGGACATAAATTTGACGGTAATTAAAAAGGAAAACACCATAAACACCAAGTCAAGCTGTAGGATAGAGCTGGGCAATAAATCGAAAACTTATCATTATCGAAATTTCTGACTCTTGTCGTGATAATTTTCCCCATGTCAGTAAATTTGATAATAAAAAAATGAAAAGATGTGTGTAGGTTGGCAACATTCATGTCCCTTCATGAAGCTGTACCACCTTGAGTCACGTAAAAATGTGACTCAACGTAACACACGTGACCGCCCCATCTAGTGGACAACTTTTGTCCCTGCGCACACCTGTAGTTATCGTCCATTTATCGTTATCGAGGTTAAATCCTCAATATATCGTGATATTGATTTTAGGCCATATCACCCAGCCTTAGTGTGTGATAAATAATGATACATTTTATTTCAAGTCTATCCAAGGACCATACCAAAAGGCAGTAAAAATGAAACCAGGAACATAAACAGAAACATTAATGTGACTCTAATTCACGCTTCCTCCAGGATCACTTCACATCTCCAGATGAGTACGAAGATCCAGTGGTTCTCTATGACGCCATCACTGCCAACGAAGAGAAGATGTTGATATCTCATGAGGGTGACCCTGTGTGGCGGAGCGCTATCCTAGCTAACATGCCCTCACTGCTCGCCCTGCGCCACATCATGGACGACGGCAGCGATGAGTACAAGATCATCATGCTGAACAAGAGGTTCCTCAGCTTCAGAGTCATCAAGGTCTCTGCTTTATGCTGACCAGAGTTTTAAATGGACACGTGCTGCTTCATTAACTGAGGCTCAGCTGCTCTGTAGGTAACCATCTCTTTGTCCTGCCCCCTTCAGGTGAACAGGGAGTGTGTGCGGGGGCTGTGGGCGGGGCAACAACAGGAGCTGGTCTTCCTGCGTAACCGTAATCCAGAGCGTGGGAGCATCCAGAACGCCAAACAAGCTCTGAGAAATATGATCAACTCCTCCTGTGATCAGCCCATCGGATATCCCATTTACGTGTCCCCGCTCACCACCTCGTACGCTGGGGGGCACGGCCAGCTGAGATCTGTGTGGGGGGGGCCTGTCAGTCCACACAACATCTACACCTGGCTCATCAGAAGCTGGGACAGGTACACCTTTTTCACTCGGGGCTTTAGCTGTTCACGTCCTTCTGAGCCGGTGGTCTAACCCAGGGGTGTCAAACTCACACGGGGCCGAAATGAAAATCTGGGACGAAGTCGAGGGCCAAACTTAATATTTTTTGAAAAAGTGACGCCAAATTAGCACATTTTCTTTATCAACATATGTGCAATTTTGAACCTTTTAATTTGGTAACAAACTTATTTCTGCATTAACACTGAATGTGGAATAACCAAATTACACACGAGCAAGTCAGTTTTAAATAAAAGGCATCAGTGGTATTCATTACTTGTGGTATAATCAGCATTTTTAAAATCTATTCAGGATTTATGTTTTCTTGTTTATTCATTCATCTTATTTTTATTCTCCTTTTTTCCTCCTGTAATAAGTTTCATCGCTGCTGTGACATCTAGCTTTCCCCACTGAGGAACAATAAAGGGATTTTCTATTCTATTCATCTATCTGCAGCCTTTCCACTTCCTGTTTACTGTAGGTTAAATCTTTTCTCACGGGCCAACAACAAAATAAAAATATCATTTGATCTTAAATGAAAATGCAACATCTCACCTGTTAACTTTCATGTTTTGGAGCAGAAAAAGAGCATAAAACCAACATATTTAAAGCTCAGTTTGCTCCACTGGTTTACTGTGATGCTCACCTGTTCCAGCCAGATACCTGCATCATGGGGTTGATCTGAGCTGAGGAGGAGACTCCTGTTGTTTTATTCATCTTCATCATAATAATGACAACATTACATGACAACAGCTGCTCACGTAGGTTTATGCTGGTGAGCATGGAGAGCGTCTGAGCAGCTTGACCACGTTGTTGTGTGTCGGGGAGGAAAAATAAAAACTACAGCAGCCACAAAGTCGTGCTGGTTTGAGCGTGTCGCTGCTCGTTGGAGTTATATCAGCTCTGTCTGGAAGTTAGTTGGAAAATTTTCTCTTTCAGTCATGAACACATTACTGAGCGGTTAAAATCTCCGTTTCTGGGCTTCAACGTCGGCAAATAGCTGAGTAAACTCTGCGCTGAGTGAGAGGAGTGTTTAGTTTGTCCGAGACAGCGAGCTGCAGACACCAGCAGCAGACGCTGGAAAAACACAAAGGAGGGGGCACTTCGACTTCGTGCTAACGCCGCAAAGCATCATGGGAGTTGTAGTATTTGCGGTAAAATCGGCCGGCGGGTCAATTTTAATATATTTTTGACATTTATCTCGCGGGCTACATAAAAATGCCACATCTGGCCCGCGAGCCCTTGTGTCTGACACGTGGTCTAACTGGTGATGTCGCCCCCTGCAGACTGCAGAAAGGATGTGGTGCAGGCTGTAACAGTGGAGGAAACATTGAGGACTCAGATTGTGGGGGTGGCTCTGCCTCCATCTCCACTAACCCAGCCATTCACACCACTCAGAGCACACCAGCCTCCAGTCTCCCCCAGCCACCAATCACCACTATCCAGCCCTCCATCATGGGTTTGTGCTCTCACATATCTGTTCATTTTCTTCAGTTGTTAATTTCAGACTGACTGAATTATTATTTTGTCTTCCTTTTTAGGTACTGACAACCCTGTTGGCCCCACCCAGAGCTGGCCTCACCACCCTCAACCTCTCCCATTAGCTCTCATCAGCCAATCCGAGGGCAGGATAGAGGCAGGCTTGCTTTCCTCTCTACAGCGAACGTCCTCCATCCAGGGACTCCTGGGCCAGCAGCTCTCCAGCTCCCAGCTCTCCTTCAGCAGCTCCGTGGCTCCCCCTCCTCTGCTTGTCGCAGAGCGCATCTGCCCAGCCACTCACCTGGAGAGCTCGGGGCACAGAGCGAGCCAGCGGAGTGCGCTGCACTATGAGAGTCACTTTGGAAAGTGGAGCTTTTCAGGCAGAAAGGGCTTTAGTGTTCCAGCTGCAGCAGAGGGGGAAGGAGGGCCGATCCAAACGATCCGCACACAGGTAAGGAGACGGCAGGATTGAACCTTCGGGGTTCTTTGTTTTCTGGTAAGGTTCTTTTAGACAGTGCATGAACAAAAACAGCATGTCTGCAGCAAAAAGGTGAACAAAACCAGATGCTGCTAAGTGTCGCTTTATGTGCTTCAGTAATAAATTCAAAATGTTCCTGAAGTGATGGAGAGCTAACTGAGGGGGGTGTAGCCATCACAGAAACTCCATCCGTAGCAGCTCACAGAGCCGCCAGCGCCCTCATGCGCTGACGGCAGCCATGATGTTTACATGTTCTGCCCCCCCCCCCCCCCTCATGTGGAGGTCATGTGAGTGATGCTGCTGAATGTGTAGAGGCAGGTTCATGATGAGCAGCAGGTGTCTGTTAGGTGCATTAGTCACTCCATCCTTCCTAATGTTGGTGCTGCTCGACCTAGTTACTGACTGAGGTCACTGATGACTAGGATGGGAGCTATCATCATTGTTACCTAGGCAACCATAGCACTGGGTTTCGTCCTGTTGAGGCCAGCTTTGGGGATGGACGTGAACTTCTGTAGTTGTGAGTTTATTGTTGCTGAGACACAAACAGGGTTTATTATTCTCAGGTGAGTCACACCTGCTGGTTTCAGGTTAGCAGAGAACATGCTTAAATCGTCTTGTGATGATCATTTGTGTTTTCCAGGATTATATTGTGTAATCTGTTTCCTCGTGTCTTCTACAGCCTGCCCCCCCAGCTCCTCTACAAGAGGCCAATCTGACTCTCGATCCTCTGGGGGTCACTCAGACTCTGGACCCCATGATGCTGGCTGCAGGAGAACCCCCCACCCCTAAAGATGAATCCACAGAGCTGCCTTTACTTGATCACCTGCTTCGGTGACATTTTCTACAAACGAGAAGCACACAGTGGACTGACTCGGGCCCACCTAGACTCGGTCTCAGTCTCGCCTTCTGGACTCATTCCATCTGATCTAGCTGGGATTTCTAGACCCTCCAGTGTCCCACTGCAATACGGACTGGATCTGAGTACCCCTCTCTTCTGGGCCATGAGGTCTCTCACCATCTGATAGAAAGGCCGAGCTGATGCACGTGTCAAATCATCACAGGGTTTGAGTATCTGCTCGCTGGTTTTTTTTACTGAGATGGACTCTGTGTGTCTCTGTGGACAGCCTTTAGGCTGGATCAGTAGTGACAGGCCACAAAGGCCAGTGCAATTATGAGGGATGTTGTTTTATGAGGATGGCTTATTTTTCTAAACAGGAGAAAAGAGGCTGTCCTCTGATGTCCCTCATTTGATTTATTTTTTTCATAGCCAATAAAAAAAAACATCAGCTTGTTGCTTTGAAGGATGCGTGGAAACCCGATGAGCCTTGTGTGAACGTCACCATTTAGGACCTCTCCTCCACTGCTCCACAGCTCTGGCTGGTTTCCTGCTGGCTTGGAGCAACTGTCAGTGACCCCAACACACATACACACACACACACACACACACCCACCCTCCCCCGAAAAAGATCCCCTCCATCCAAGCTAGGGTGGTGTTGCATCTGCTAGTTTACAGAGTCCTGAATCAGACTGGAGATGGGGGGGGGGGGGGGGGGGGGGGGTCTGGTTTCTGTTGGTCATCATCAAGAGGAGGGGCTTCTCTGTTTATGAATGGGGGGTTACTTGAAGAATCAATGTATAGAGCTGTTTATTGTCTTAGGGGTTAGTAGCACCCCATCAGGTAGGACACACACACACACACCCACACACAAACACACACACACACTACTGTACTACTGCTACTACTAAGAAGCCCACTACTTCTGCTGTTTCTACCAGAGTTAATCCAGCGTTTAAGTTGGAGATTACGAGTAAAAAGCAAAAGTGGATTATTAATCTGAATGTTGTCTTACACAAATATTTACAGGGTTTGTCCTCATGGTGTGCTGGTATAATGCCTTCTGTCAAACTTTTTGCCCCTTTCTTCATTTTTTCATCATCTCAGCAACAGCGATCTTCTCACAGTGTTTGGGTTTGGTTTTAGCTGAGTTGTGTCGTGCATTTATGGGGAGTCACAACTTGTCAAGACCAAGCTAAGCTAGCCGATGGTCCGAACCAGGTTATGAGAGGAGTCTGGCTGCTTGTAGGCGCTCTGCACAGCAGCAGTTTTAAAACACATTGATGGGCCTTTGAGTTTGCAGTTCAACTGGAATTTTCCTGACAACTCACATTGGAGATGTTTTCTTTCCCTCTCTTGCACTATTTTTGACCACTGTGAAAAGATAAAACACTGAGTTTTTGATGGGTTGTAGTAAACAGGAGAGCAGCTGTCTGCGTTTCCTCTGCTTCAGTGGGTTTCTGTTGGTTTTATAATTATTCCTTGTGTCTGCAATAGTTATAACGTTGTGCCATAACACGAATCTCTAATATAAGAACACTCGCAGGAAACAGGAACAAGACCAGAACCCTGAGAATTAGACTTTTCTACAGGAGGAGTTTGTTTTTAAGTGGAGTTGTTGGAATTTCCATGGCTGCATCATTCAGATTTTCATTGAGCTGAAATGCAGCATAACGAACCAAAATGTTAGCTTTCAGTTGTCACCAGTACAGAAAGCGGCCTCCTCTGATTGGCTTGACCCGTCTGTCGGATCCGTTCTAAACAGAACACGCTGACCTATATCAGACTTTAAACAGCCCCACTTTAAAAAAAAACCTAAACATTTAGAGGGAGAGTTAGGGTTTCTGTTACTAAACGCTCAGCTGCTGAAGCCACGAGTTTTCCTCTTTAAGCTGCTTATGAACATTTATTCTTCTAGCAGCTCTGAACTTGTCAGCCAGGAGCTACAATAAGTGAAGCGTGTGTCAGTAGCTCTCTCCAAACACCATCTCAGCTCAGGAAAAAACTCTTTTGATCAGTGCTGTTTTTTTATATATTAATTTTGTAAATAAAGAAACGGGGATTTTTTTTGTTTGTTTTTGTTTTTGCTGGGAGTCAGGAAAGCACAAGCTAACAGACAGACAGAGGTGTCAAAAAGGGATTGTTAATCTCTGAAATGATGTACAGCATGTTTCTTATATAAATATATATTTAAAATATAAATCTATTTTATTATTATTGGGTTTTGGTTCCTTCATCAAAGACACTATTTGCTGAGTTTCGGGTGGGATTCTTGAGTTTTCTTTGCCGTAGGGAGCTGCGAGGACTGAAGCGCTCCACGATGAAAATGTGCAGTTTGGAGAAAATCATCTTTTTTGCACAAAAAATATCAAACACCCTACCAGTTCATTTTGAATCGAGTTGTTTTGGGAGGTCTTTTATTTAAGAACGTTAATTCAATGTTCTGTACAGTTTTTTATGTGATTCTTTTCTTCTATTTAAATTAAAGTTTTTGTGTCTTCGTTTGCAAATTGGTGATTTTGAGTCAGTTCTTTTCCTTTTATTAAAGCAGCCCTAGAATTTAAAAGCACATTTACCTTGTTGAATAAAGGCAGAGATCTGGGTGTACTGTACCATGCCAAACGCCTGGCCTGTCTGTAAATGTAAGGCTCACACAGAAACGGGTGGTTCTGAGAAGAGCTGTTTTAACCCGTCAAGCCACACCTCCTTAAACCTACCAGTGGATGACCTGGACCTTTTGAGGACTGCTGCTTCTGGCACTCGGTGATGTGATGGTGTCTCTGAACCCCATCCCACATTTGTGGCGAGTGGTGGAAGCTGGTGCAGAGGCACAAAAGCAGGTATCATGATCCATATGACTTATGAGTTCATGAGGGAAATAACCGATGAGCCACAGACCTGCATGTGTTCACAGGGCTGCCAATGCTCACGCAATGAGCGTGAGATGGATACAAAAATGGTCTTCACGTCACACCGTGGTGTGATAGTTATTCTATCTGAGTTACCGTCCAGCCAGAGCCGCCCCCCCCCCCCCCCCCTCGATGTTATTTAATGAATTGAAACCTGAAACTTACCAAAATTACTTAAAAAAGTTCATTCACGTTTTACATACACTAGTCTTTGGTTACAAATTGGTTGTTTGTGTGCCAGAATAAGTCGTTTGTTGTATGTTAAACATTTTATCAGACTATTTTTTGATATTACTAATTTATACGTCATTACACAGCTGTTTTAAATGCTAATAAATTATCCTCATCTTATCCATTAGGAGTGTCAATGTCAAGGCAGTAGTACCAGTAAATAACCACTAGGTGTCGTTAAACTGTGTAAACAGAGCAAACATGATTATCTTATTTGCTCTGTTTACATTTAATCAACACATTTAATTAAAAAGATTTTCTGCTAAATACAATAGCTTACAACATTTATAAATGTTGACAAATTAATCACATGATAGTGGAAAGACATTCAAGAAGAAATAGATGAATTTTAATGGACTGAAGCATGTTTAAAGGCGCAAAACAAACTATAAACACGCAGCTTAAATTATTACAGTATAAATTTTATAGAATCTATAATCTTAAAAGAAAGTATTTTAATAAAATGAAAACATTATCTTAAGTTTCGATCCTGCTTTATGCTCATTCAGGCTGTTGTTGCCTCTGCTGAATCAGAAATTCTGTGTCAATTTTCTGAGTGTGAACTTATTGTTTGTTATGCTATCTGAACATTAATAAAAAATTAATAAAACCAGCAACACTTACTAAGGAAACCATTTAGCATTCTCCACTCCGGGATAATCTTCATCTTTCCAGCATCACATGCCTCAATCACAGCAGAAACACGTCTAAAGAAATATTCCTTGGTTAAGCTTCGGTTTATGTCTCCAGATTTCCTCTGTGATGCAGAGAAATATCCAATATTTTGAGAGGGATGGTTTAGTGCAAAGTACTCACACATCCTGTCATCAATTTGGTACCACTTTGCAGGATCAGTGGGTAGCTTAACACCCTTTCTGGAGGCTCCTGCTGACAGCCTCTGCAGACCACTGGTGTCAAGTCAGCCTCCAATTCCAGCATTGCAGTCAAGCCAGCCTCCAGTTTGTTTTCTGTTTCCCGTCTATTCAAATTATTACGGGAATGGATCTGGGGAAACCGGATTTCAAAATAAAATTCAACTTCGAGTGAATTATCAGAAATTCTAAGAACATAATAACAAATAATTTAGGCTTGTTCACTATTAGCGCCCTGTCAATATCAAGGCCATCTTATTTTGGATTTCAAAGTAAAAGCCCTGTGAATTTTCATTTTTGAACTACTCTTTCAATGACTTCAGAATGCTCTTCAAAGCAAAAGTCATATTTCCAAAGAGTAGTTGCATTTTGTATCAACACTATCAAACCACAGCAATTTGAAATTGCCCATATTTGACCGACTCTTTTAACGATTTCAAAATGCTCTAAAATAGAAAATTGCTGTTTCCACAGGATAATTCCACTTTAGATAAACAATATATAACCCCACAGTGATACCATATCAATATCAAGTCATTCTGATGTTGCCTTCAAAAATAAAGGCCTTTGTAAATTGCCCATAATTGACCTAACTTTCAGTGATTTCAAAATGCTCTAAAATAGAAAATTGCTGTTTCCAAAGGGTAATTCCACTTTAGATCAACAGTATACAACCCCACAGTGATACTGAAAGTTTGGTCTTATATGGGCAATTTAAAAGGTCTTTATTTTGGAAGGCAACATCAGAATGACTTGATATTGATATGGTATCACTGTGGGGTTGTATACGGTTGATCTAAAGTGGAATTACCCTGTGGAAACAGCAATTTTCTATTTTAGAGCATTTTGAAATCACTGAAAGTTTGGTCGTATATGGACATTTAAAGCGGTTTGTGCTTGAGAACGCTGCGTCTTATTGCCTCTGATCATGACAGGACATTTGTACATTTTACTTTTGATTTATTTATTTTTAATTTTGTCCCTTTGTCTGGGCCCCATCCAGCCAATCAGGCCCTAGGCACGTGCCTACTTTGCCTTTGCGTTAATCCGGCTCTGCGTCCAGTGTATTATGACCAATTGGCCAATCCACCAACTTTTACGAGGCGTCTCGTCGCGTGGCGCGGGGCAAACAAGTTGTAGGCAAAAACTAGAGGCCAGGAAAAAAATAAATAAATAACAGACACCGGCCCATAAAAGATGAAAGAGTCGGCCCAGCGGGCAGTTGCCCGCTATGCCCTATGATCACTCTCCTCATTTAAACTGACTTCATATGAGTGGGAAGGGGGATTGATGCCCTCCAGTGGTGAAAAGTTAGCATTAAACTGATTTTTAAATCATTTTTAGGCCCAATTGCACGAACAGGTGGTCACCACAGACCATTCCTCAGTTCCTCTGCTTTCTGACTGATGTTTTGGTCACTTTTGAATGCTAGTGATGCTTTCATTCTAGTGGTAGCTTGAGCCTACAACCCACACAAGTGGCTCAGAAGGTTTTATTGCCGTATGTGCGAGAAATCCCAACATTAGAAAATTGCTGCGGTACTTGATGCAACCCAGCAGCAAGACCGGTACCTCCGCCTTTGTGCAAAGAGGAACCGGAGGAGCACAGCCAGAGCCCTACAAAATGACCTCCAGCGGGCCACAAATGTGCACGTGTCTGCTCAAAGGATGAGAAACAGACTCCATGGGTGGTATGAGGGCCCGACATCCACAGGTGGGGGTTGTGCTCACAGCCCAACATCGTACAGAAATTTTGGCATTTGCCAGAGAACACCAAGATTGGCAAATTCACCACTGGCCCTGTGCTCTTCACAGATGAAAGCAGGTTCACACTGAGCACATTGGACAGATGTGACAGAGTATGGAGATGCCGTGGAGAACATTCTGCTGCCTGCAACATCCTCCAGCATGACCAGTTTGGCAGTGGGTCAGTAATAGTGTGGGTTGGCATTCCTTTTGGGGGCTGCACAGCCCTCCATGTGCTCGTCAGTTAGCCTGACTGCCATTATGAAACGAGATGAGATCCTCAGACCACTTGTGAGACCATATGCTGGTGTGGTTGGTCCTGGGTTCCTTCTAATGCAAGACAATGCTGGACCGCACGTGGCTGGAGTTTGTCTGCAGTTCCTGCAAGACGAAGGCATTGATGCTTTGGACCGACTCGTCTGTTCTCCGGACCTGAATCCAACTGAGCACATCTGGGACACCACGTCTCGCTCCATCCACCATAGACTGGCCAGGAGTGGATGGATGCTTTAATCTAGGTTTTGGGAGGAGGGACTATCCACCACCTCATCAGGAGCATGGCCAGGTGTTGTAGGGAGGTCCTACAGGCACGTGGAGGACACACGCGCTACCGAGCCTCATTCTGACTTGTTTTAACCCTTCCACTGTCCTAACGGATGTGACCCTGCGAGGAAAGTGGACCATTGAGCAGGGTTGATGGTTTATCCCTTGGGTCCATGTGGCAGGGGTGAGGAGTGAGCACCACCTCGCGGCACCGAGCCGCCTACCGTTCTCACGGTCCATTTTTCCCTCACTCGTGAACAAGACCCCAAGATACTTAAACTCCTCCACTTGAGGCAGGACCTCATCCCTGACCCGGAGAAGACATTCTATCCTTTTCCAATTTAGGACCATGGTCTCAGATTTAGAGGAGCTGATTCTCATCCCAGCTACTTCACACTCGGCTGCGAACCGCTCCAGCAAAAGCAGAAGATCACGTTCAGATGAAGCCAACAGGACCACATCATCTGCAAAAAGCAGAGACCTGATCCTTAGACCACCAAAAACATATTCCCTCAACATCTTGGCTGCACCTAGATATCCTGTCCATAAAAGTTATGAACAGTCCAACTCTCATCGGAAAGGAGCTCGATTTACTGCCAGCAATGCGGACCAAGCTCTGACACCTGTCATACAGGGACCTAACAGCCCTTATCAAAGGGCCTGGTACCCCATACTCCCGGAGTACCCACATTGGGCCCCCCAGGGGGCGTGGGCGAACGCATTCTCCAAATCTACAAAGCACATGTAAATTAGTTGGACTAAGCCCCGCGCACCCTATAGAGCTGGTCCAGTGTTCCACGGCCAGGATGAAAACCACATTGTTCCTCCTGAATCTGAGGTTCGACAATCCAACCAATTTCAACCAATCTTGAAAAAACCCGGCCTCGATCCCACCGATTACTCTAATCTATGACCAATTTCCAAATTACCGTTTTTATCTAAGGTCCTTGAGAAAGTAGTCTATGCACAGTTGGTGAACCATCTAAATGAATATCAGGTAATGGACACCTGTCAGTCTGGTTTTAGACAACAGCACAGCACTGAAACTGCTCACGTTCGGGTGTTTAATGACATTTTTCTGGCTTTAGATTCAGGTTTCCATGTGGTTCTGGTACTTTTGGATCTATCTGCAGCATTCGACACGATCGATCATGACATTTTGATCACAAGACTTCACACTTGGGCTGGCATTTCAGGCACTGCCCTGGATTGGTTTAGGTCATACTTTTGTAACAGGTCTGCTAGGGTCATGTTGGACGGCTGTTCATCAGAGTCACAGCCTCTACGTTGGGGTGTCCCACAAGGTTAAATTCTCGGCCCGTTACTGTTCAACCTCTATATACTGCCCTTAGGAGCCATTTTCAGAAAGCACGCTGTCTCATACCATCTTTACGCTGACGACTGTCAAATCTATTTTTCATTTAAGCCAACTCAGTCAACGCAAGTTCTGTCTGATTGTATCCTTGAGGTCAAGCAATGGCTAGCTGACAACTTCCTCCATCTCAATGACTCCAAAACTGACTTAATCGTTTTCAGTCCTAACAGTATCACGGCAACTCAACAACCTGACCTCAACTATCTCTCACCTAATGTATCCTCTGTAATCTCCAACCTTGGAGTAAAAATGGACCAGGCTCTGAAGATGGATGCCCAGGTCAATAACACAGTTAAATTATGTTTTTACCAACTAAGACGCATCTCAAAACTAAAGCACATCCTGAGTGTACGTCTTCTGAAATCAGTGGTCCACACTTTTATCACCTCAAGGCTGGATTACTCCAACTCCTGCTTATATGGCATCAGTAAAGCAGCTCTCTCTAGACTTCAGCTGGTCCAGAATTCAGCAGCTAGGTTGCTGACTGGAGCTGACAGAAGACAACACATTTCTCCAATTCTGAAATCTCTCCACTGGTTGCCCGTGCAGTTCAGGATAAACTTCAAAATTATGCTTCTCACTTACAAATCCTTGAACCATCAAGCTCCTCCATATCTGTGTGAACTGGTCCATTACTACAACCCGCCGCGTGCTCTCAGGTCTGAAGATAAGCTCCTCCTAGCTGTTCCGAATGCACGTTTAAAAAGCCGTGGAGAGAGGGCTTTCTCTGTCTGTGCACCGAAGCTGTGGAACGCATTACCACTGCTAGTGAGGCTAGCACCAACAGCTAGCATTTTTAAATCACGCCTGAAAACTCAATACTTCAACCTAGCTTATACAACATAATTATGAACCTCACTGACATCTGCACTGTTTATAAACTGACTCCACAATTATCGACTTCCGTATTATTGAGGTTCTTTGTAAAATGTTTTTTTTCCTATTTTTACTTCACCCTGTGTCTTAATGATTTTTAGCTGTTATTTTTGGGAATTTTGTTGTATTTCCTTTTTATCTTTTATCTGTGTTCGACATGTTTATATAACGCCTGTTTAATTAACCAACATTTTTAGTGTACAGCGCCTTGTTTGGTTGTAATGCCTTGTGAATGCGCTTTATAAATAAAATTGGATTGGAATCCGACGGATCCTCCTCTCCAGAACCCCTGTATAGATCTTACCAAGGAGGCTCACAAGTGTGACCCCTCTGTAGTTGGAACACACTTTGCAGTCCCCCTTTTTAAATAGGGGGACCACCACCCCAGTCTGCCAATCCAGTGGGACTGCCCCCGATGTCCACGCGATATCAACCAACACAACCCAACAACATCCAGAGCCTTAAGGAACTCCGAGCGGATCTCATTCCCCCCGGGGCCTTGCCACTGAGGAGTTTTTTTTACCACCTCAGTGACCTCAGCACCTGAGATTGGAGAGTCCAACTCAAAGTCTCCAGACTCTGCTTCCTCATTGGAAGATGTGTCAGTGGGATTGAGGAGGTCTTCAAAGTATTCCGTCCACCGATCCACAACTAAGAGTAGAGGTCAGCAGCACAACGTCACCACTATAAACAGTGTTGGTAGCGCACTGCCTTCCTCTCCTGAGATGCCGAATGGTTTACCAGAATCTCCTCGAAGCCGTACGGAAGTCTTGCTCCATGGTCTCACCAAACTCCTCCCATGCCCGGGTTTTTGCCTCCACTTCCGCCCGAGCCGCATTCTGCTTGGACTGCCGGTACCTTTAGCTGCTTCTGGAGTCCCACAGGCCAAAAAGACTCGATAGGACTCTTTCTTCAGCTTCACAGCATCCCTAACCGCTGGAGTCCACCAGCAGGTTCAGGGGTTTCCACCACGACAGGCACAGACACCCCTGAGGTCGCAACTCCGGTCAGCTGCCTCAACAATAGAAGCACAGAACACGGCCCACTTGGACTTGATGTCTCCCGCTTCCCTCGGCATGTGTTCAAAATTCTGTCAGAGGTTGGAATTGAAGCGCCTTCTGACAGGAGACTCCGCCAGACGTTCCCAGCAGACCCTCACAATTCATTTGGGCCTGCTAGGTCTGACCGGCCTCCTCCGCCACCATCAAAGCCAACTCACCACCAGGTAGTGGTCAGTTGACAGCTCCGCCCCTCTCTTCACTTGAGTGTCCAAGACATGCAGCTGCAGATCAGATGAAAAAAAAGTCGATCATCGAGCTGCGGCCTAAGGTATCCTGGTGCCAAGAGCATGAACATGGTGCCTTTAGGCTTGAACATGGTGTTCATTATGGACAATCCATGATGTGCACAGAAATTCAATAACAAAACACCGCTCCGATTCAGATCAGGGGGCCGTTCCTCCCAACCACACCTCTCCAGGTCTCACTGTCGTTGCCCACATGAGCGTTAAAGTCCCCCAGCAGAACGAGGGAGTCACTTGAAGGAGCGCTCTTCAGCATCCCCTCCAAGGACTCCAAAAAAGTGGGTAGTTTTAGCTGCAGTTTAGTGTCCAAGCACAGACCACAGACAGGGCCCGTCCCCCACATGAAGGCGGAGGGAGGCTACCCTCTCATTCACTGGGGTAAATCCCCAACGTACAGGCACCAAGATGGGGGGCAACAAGTTTGCCCACCGAAACTGGTTCTGGAGTCAGAGCCTTGCATTGAGGTGAGTCCAAATATATCTAGCTGGAACTTCTCAACCTCAACCACCAACTCTGGCTGTTTCTCCACCAGAGAGGTGGCATTCCACATACCAAGAGCTAGTTTTTGCAGTCAAGGATCAGAAGTTAGTTGGTGGAGAGGGGAGCAGAAAATGGCCGGATCTAGAGTCTTACTCTATATTATTTCCTGATATCTTGCCTCTTATAAGCTCGTTTCTCAGTGAACTTGCTTATGCTGGAGGCCCACCCCTCTAGTTGCAAAACAGCAAGAGATGGCCTTTTTTTTTATTATCTTCCCAAAATAAAGTGGGATTTCCGCCCCTTAGAATAGAAAGCAACAGGGGGAGGACGGCCTGTGTGTGTGTGTGTGTGTGTGCCTGCATACATGCATGCATTTCCTCGAGTGTCCGTTGTAAGCGCCACAGAGCCAGGGAAAGTTATTTTATTGCTACAAACAATGATTCACGTGAGCAGTATAAAGGATAAGCTTGTGAGCGGTTGTTCTTATGAAACCTGCGGCGTTCAACAAACAACTTCAGATAATTACTAGTTAGCTTTTTTCACCCAAAATAAATCAATAGCAGATTGCATCAAGTCACCTACTAGTGTCAGAGTCTTGACAGCAATCCTCATACTAAGCAAGCATTTAGCGACAGTGGAGAGGAAAACTCCCTTTTAACAGGAAGAAACCTCCAGAGGATCCTGGCTCAGTGTAAGCAGCCATCCACCACGACTCACTGGGGATGGAGATGACAGAGCAGACACACACACACACACACACACACACACACACACACACACACACACACACACACACACACACACACACACACACACACACACACAACATATATACCAAGTAATGTTTCTATGGTTACATTGTGATTTCTTAGTAAATATTCTTTTTGGTGAGAGATAAACTTTATTGTATTTATCCTAGTGAATCTATAATTAAATGGTAAACTAGTAGTAGCACATTCAATGTCAAAGAAAGTAAAATGTTATTATCAGGAGAGGGAGAATGTTTAAGTGGTTAGCAACAGTGTTCAAGCCTTCAGTCTCCTTTCACTCTTTACACTCCCGTATGTTTCTCCTGTCTAACATGACAGGTGTTTACAGGAACTGAAACGACCCAAGGACTTCATCTAAAGTTGGACTGTTCTACTTTGGTCCTTGAGGGCCACTACCTGCACCAACACACCTGGTTTGCATCAATTGGTGATTAACAGGCCCGGTGGCACAAAAAGTGGGTATACACCTAAGCCAAAGCCACGATGGGAGAGATAGTTTTTGTTGGCCTTTTCTGTCTAACCGCTGTTTGTGCACAAATAAATGATAGGATTAATAACGTAAACACATAACTGATACAGCCCCCCCCCCCCCCCCCCCCCAGAGATGTTGTCTCCTCACCTTTTTCACCCCTTACCTAGTTTCACGTCTGCTAGATGAGGAAGATAGATTTCCTGGCACACACCTTGTTTTCTAGTAAAATAATTGGCAGTGTGTTTCAAAGAACCCACATTCATTGAATCAGGTGTGTTGGAGCAGTGGGTTGAAAAACCCCGAGCTAAGGTCATGTCAATAGTCTGCTTCATGTTGAGACCTGAGAGTTATGATCCACAGCTCATGATTAAAGGTTCACACTCAGCTCCTACTCATGTGTTTAAGAGACCTGAACCTCTGGAGACATATACACAAAATGCAGATTCTCATGTTTAATTCAGCAGTGGTGGTAAGAAAAATCACCATTTGAAGGGCTCGTTTTCCACAAATCCGGGTAGAACCTGAAGCTATATTTGCAAATGAAATACCAGAAGGTAGATTTTGATTTGAAAACATGTTGCTGTGCTGGGAGCAGCACTCAGGCTACACCAGGTCTCCTTCATGGTCATTAAAGGTCACTGAGTGGCGCCATGTTTATGTTTGAACTTGATGATCTTCAGACAAATGAGCGTTTCATCAGAGATGGGGTGTAGCGGATCTCATTGTAAGACTCCTCTTCCTCTGGCTTCCTCTGCCTCCACCTGCCATCCTGCCCCGTGCGATGCAGCCACAGGATGAGGACCAGTAGAGCCAGCAACACCAGGCTCATGGCCATCGTCAGCAGAACTGCCTGCAGTAAACCTGAGGGTCTGTCTGGGGCTACAAACACAGAAAACACAATTAGATAGGGGAATGAGTGCAGTCCAGCAGAGTGAGGGTCAGTGAGAAAAATGCCTTAGCTAACCTGAGTGATTGTTCATTGTTCCCTGCAGAAGTCTGTGGTTTATTTCTGTAGCTCATTTGCTAAAATTAGCTTGCTATCGTAAAAGAGTGGACTCAACTAACACCGTTTGGCATTTGGACTTTGGGAAAGTGTTTGATTATGTGCCTCATGATGGATTGATGTTCAAATTACATAAATATGGTGTCGTTATTCAAATAAATGAAGCCTTTAGCTTGTAACTTTTCACATGCCTTTAATTAAATGTGGAGTCCCTCAGGGTTGTTTTCTGGCCTACATTATTATTTTTTTTAAATCCCATTGAAACCTCCCAAATTTAAAAGAACACTAAACTTTACCATCCAGTTTTTGTCTTTTATTAAAGGTTACGCAAACTGAAATGTTATCACCTTGGTCAAACAAATGGCTTTTAGGCTTCAGTGAAACCAAATGTGAAACATTGCAGGTAGGAAAGAAAAATGTCTGTCATCATTATTAAATAGAAATATTTTAGAGACAGAAAATGGTGAGAAATATTTGGGTGAAGTTGACAGGTTATCATTATTTATTAGGAAAAATATATTAAGTAAATACAATGATCAAATGAGCCTCTGTTTATTTTAGCTAAAAGTACAGTTTAATAATGTGTTGTGCAGAAGTTTGGTCCCCTCTTTAGGGCAGAGATGCTATTTAAAGAAGTAGTAAAAAGTATAGCAACAAATGACCCGTCTCCACTATCAGAACTTCCGGATAATTCACAGCATCTCCATTTCACTCGGCCAGCCCAAAGGGACCATTTTCCAAACCGTTTCAAGGGCCAAGCGAGTACCTGAACTGGGAGAATGTGCCCAATAGAGTCATTGGGCAGAGCCTGTGGTTAACTCATGCTGATTGGTTGTAACTCAGTAGGAAATTAAATCGACAGATGTCACCAAACAAGCCAGCATTTGTAAAATGTCAAGAGTTGCTGGTGATGCAGATTAGAAGGAAAACTAGGATGAATTAAATTAACTGTTTAGGCCCTAGGCTTTTTTTCTTTGGGCCCTGGCGCCTCCCAATTGGGGGCCTTTGGAGTTTCATGTCCCAAGTGTCAGTGATTGTTTGCATTCCCCGAGCACAGCTACAGCTACAATCAAAACAGTTTAGATTGTAAACAAAACAATTTTTGGTTTTTGATACATTAAGATAAAATAATACTTGAACTTTATTTTAGAAGAGCAGCCCTGTGTGAAAGTGCTGACAGGATGGAGGTTATGAGTTCAAATTCCATTTAGGAAATGTAGACAATTGTTTTATTTATTCCAGGGGTCCTCAACTAAATTTGTTCAAGGACACCAGAAAAGGTCAGATGCTCTTCTAAAATGAAGTTCAATATCATTGTATCTTAATTTATTACAATTTAAAATGGCCTTGTTTCCCATCTGGGCTGTTTGTGGTTTTAGTTGTTTGGAGAATATGGACAGTTGTAGATGTTTGGGACATGAAACTGCTGAGGCCCCCAATTGGAGGGTGTTAGGGTTAAACAGGTTTAAGACACATTTTAACAGAATTAAACCGTACTGTTAGTGAAGTCCGTGGAAGCCTTTTGGCACTGATTCATGACATCACTCACTGCTGAAATCTGCATCTGCAGTGATCTCTAATAGGAATGTGTTGGAGATTTGAATGTATTACTGTCTTAAATGTTCCTTTTTAAGGAATCATATGTTAATAAGTAAGCCACAGAGTTCTTTCTCCTTCTCTCTCTTACTGTGGAAAGCGGCTGATAAGCCCTGATGTTTGTCTGGTATGCTGTGGGGGTTGGTGAAATAGCCTGTCTGGCAACAGGTATCCATGGTTACTGACTTTCTGGCTGTCAGTCATAAATTAAGACTTCCTGTCTGGAATGTCCCACCTTAGCCTAAAAGCAACAGTGTTATTGGTTAAGTGTGGACAGTGATGGATTGTTCTTTGTCCTTGTTTCCCTGTGTTTCAATAAAACCAGCTGGAGAGAGAGAACGCGCCAGAGAGTTGATTGGAACAGGGCATAAACAGGTTCTGGGACAGTCTCTCTCTCCGCTGCCTCTCCTGCAGCGTATAAAACTTACTGACTTCTCTCCTGTGTGGTTCATTCCAGGATATAAAAATACCCAACAGAATGCATGCCTTGTAAGTTGTACTCTGGGGAGGAAATCCTCTGGTGAACCAGTTTCAGGAACTTGAAAACTGCCACATCAGAGGAAAGCGTCAGACAGCATTTGGACTACTTTATCCTGATATTTGGACATTTCACCTCTGATTGGCTAACAGCATCACAACTCTACCACTGACTCCATTTGCTTTGCAACATTAATGTTGTATATCCACAAGTAACAGAAGCCTAGAGGAGTTCTGCTATGTGGTGGAGTTGCTAATGACAACGGTTATCTTCCACCAGCTGTTTCCTGGACGCTAAACCAACAACAGCCTTCCCTGTCATGAGTCAAGATGGGTGAGTCCATGAATGTTAAGTGACAGTGTGATGTAGATCTGTCAGGCTTTTCTAATCCTAGAGTTTCACCGTCTATTTTCTATCACAAGCTAATGCAGGAGATAGGAGTAGGAGACTATTTTCATGTTCCGCCTGCAAGAATAAGTTTGAGTGACCAAAAACAATCAGAAAAAATGATTAAAAAATGTTTTTTCGGTGAACACCTTTAAGTATTATTATGCTCCAGTTCTTCACACCAAAGAATTATACTAATAACAATCTAGCCTAGATAGAGACATCCAGGAATACATTTTGTTGGCTTTGTCTGATTTCTATGGATGGTTAGATGATGCTTACCCTTGATCTCATCTATCAGACATATTTACCACCATAGGCCTATTTCCTGTCAGACACAGCTCACTAAGTGGTGGATTAACGAGGGAGGATTCCATTTAGAGAAGGTTAGGCTTGCACTGCTACAGTAATGGAATTCAGCCATTGTACAAACATAAGTACTTTTGAAGTAATTTATGTCTGTTTTTTTCCCTCCGCCAATTTATCCTCATGTAATCCCCTTTTCATCTGATTGAAATGAGCACCGTTATGGCTGCTCTCGTGGTCTGCCTGTATCTGTTCTGTCTACATGTGTGTGTGTAACCTTGGTCAGGCTGTGCTGCGGAATCAAGTTCCTATGCTCTGGTTCGCTGGAGCGCTGGCAATAAAGCTTTTTCTGATTATGATTCTTTTCTATGAAACATTTATTAAGCATTTTTAGTTTTTAATGTCTAAAATGTTAGCCCGATTTCAATTAAATATTCTCAGTAGCCATTGTTGCATTGGCTAACGTTGATTTGTTGTGGTGGCCATCTTGAATGGGGTTGATTCCAAAAGTGAATCGTTTGAAGACTTTCATCCATTGATCATTTTTCATTAGAAACCATCCAGATGATCACGAAATATTTGAGCAGTAGACACAAACGTATGTTTTTTGTAGCATCGCGAACCCTGTCTGCTGGGAAGGTCTGAGAAGGTTTGGATTGTCAGAATATTGTTGTTAAAATCATCTGAATTAAATACTCACTGCTGTAAATAGCCAGGTTGACGTAGCAGTTTTCTGTTCCCAGGATGTTGGTGGCAGAGCAGCGATACAAGCCCGACGTCTGAGAAGACACATTGACTATTTGGACCGAACCTGAAAAGTCCCCTGGGAGACGAGAGACACATCAGTGAGCTGCTGAGGGAAATGATCTGAGAACACAACTGTTTTCTGTGGGTTACAGAGGAATCAACATGGAAATGTGTAGTTTTTACTGTTCATCTCTGGAAAATGAATTAAAGGCTGTCCAATTATTGGGAAATAATGGCGGCTTCGTAACATATAACCATAAAAATCAGGTCTCAAATACATGGGACTTGGTCTAAGTCTCTGGGCAACGCCATTTTTGATGCCATGTTTCCTTCTACGGAAGCCCGTGAGGACAACATGTATTTAGTGATTTGTAAGAAGCGGTTCAAAAACTTCTGCCATTTATAAACATTGTTTTACACATTTACATCTTCACTCGTTGCCAGTTGTGTTTGGTGTGCTTGTCTTTTTGCTGAAGGTTGCACTCCCAGGGATTTTTGACCCTGATGGCATTCCATTCATAAGGTATCATCAGATTCACAAATCTGATGTAAAGTTACTCACAAGATGTTATTTGTCTTAGGAGCAAACTAACGTGAAAATTTTCAGTCATTTATTCCTCAGAATTCAAACTAAACTGTGTGCATCAGCCTATTGGTGGTTCAAGGGGTGGGGCCATAGGGGCATTGGCCCCAGCTGAAATCTGATTGGCTCCTGAAGTGCCCCTGTCCTGTCACTCATCCTTTGCGTGATGATCTATTTAGTGGTGGGTGCAATTCCAAGTCCAAACACTAGAGGTGCTAATGAGCCAAAATGGACTTTCTAGTGTGAAACTGTGTGCGCAGATGTTGGACTTAAGCCTAATTCATACTCCCCTGTCTGCATCGGGACAGACACACGCAACGCCATTATCCATCCTTGCTAGGGCTCTTCAGCAGGCTCGCAAGGTCGGGCGGAGTCAAACTCTCCTTTCTAAACATCCGTCCAACGAGATGGAGAATGCAAGCTTGTGATTGTGCCATTGCACCCTCAAAAACATAAAGAGAGCCAAAGATATCTAGCCACAGAAGCTTGAAAAATACCTCTGGGAAAAACTCTAAAATTATGAACGCTTTATTCACCTGTGACTTGAGGAGTGAAATGATACATAGCAAGCGTTTTATTCACGGATGGAAATGACGGGAAATATGGGTTTAGAGGTGGCAAGCACGTGAAGAGGTGGAGGAGGATTTATCCGTGTTAAAAAGTCTCTGAAATACAAAAACACAATATCAACACAATATAAACACACTATCTTGAACCAGATGCAGGACAGGATACCACAGAACAGCGCTACGCCCTTTGTTGTCCTGGCGCCTGGCGGGGAGTTGCTTTGTGTAGCAGGATGCTTGTTTGCAGCGGGGGGATGCTGCTTAACCAATCACCTGTAGAGGGTGCCCTGTTATAAGGACAAGGGTTGGTTCCCTTGATGATTGTCTCTCACTAAACTGGCTTTTACTTCTGGGTTGTCGAGCCGGTCGTGTATGTAGCAGGGCTTGGAACTCTCAGTGCAAAGTGTAAGTAAAATTATCCCTTTGGCGTTGGCAGCTTAGGAGTCTGTGTTAATCATATTAATGCTCTAGTGGTGGCTGGTGTCTGACCGATCAGCTCTGGGACGTACCAGTGTTTCGCTGGCTCAGGTGGGCAAACTCATGCCTAAGGTATGTACCCTGCCCTTTTCACCATTCAGCTGCTCATTTTAATTAGCTTTTGACCTCCACAGACTCTGCTGTTTTGCTTCTCCAGATTTTTATGATTAGTAACAGGTGTTACCCCAAATTCTGCGACCCATCACAATTTGTGACCCCAGGGGGCAGTGTTGCATTTTGTTGCGTCTGCACATCCTGAATTGGCATAAAAGAAGAAGATGCTACAAACCGTAAACGACGTAAGCTTTGAGGGAGTTGTGCGGCGTGGACCATGGAAATTAAAAAGAGTGTTTATCAATGTTTATTGCAAACAAACGGGACAATAAATGCAGTAATAACCATGGCTTTGACAAGAAATGTTTGCTAACGTCAAACATTGATTTTACAACATGCGAGGTCCGCAGGTAAAATGTTCTGAACTTCCATTTATTGAAATAAATCGTTATCCACATCCTCAGTTTATTAGAAACCACTGCAGATTATCTGGTTCACTCCAATGCCACTCATATGTACTGGTGGAGATAAAAGGGAAATAAAATGACACAAACATCCCGAAACACCTTTTGTTGTTATTATCTTTAGTGAAAATTAAAGACATCTGCATTATTACTGAGATGCAGATGGTCACTTTCTGTGATAGCCACTCTCATATTGTGTGACCATGGTCCCCGCCGCACAACTTCCTCAAAGCTTACGTAGTTTACGGTTTGAACGTAGCATCTTCTTCTTTTATGCCAATTCAGGATGTACAGATGCAACAAAATGCAACACTGCCCCCTGGGGTCACAAATTGTGTTGGGTCGTAGAATTTGGTGTAACACCTGTGTCTCCAGCAGCAGGAACTTTCGAGCTGTTTAGCTATTTGCTGTGCGTGGCGCACGTCTGGCACGCACCTCAGCTAGACTGATTGCTCTTTTAAAATAAATTATTTTGCTTTATTTTTATTTATTTTAGACAGCCTGCAACTCCTGGCTGGTGAACTAGCAGGCTGTCCATCTTTTTAATACATTTAGCCAACTGTTTGTTGTTTTTGTTTTTAACCGTTTCTTTCTTTAATTGCAGGCTGCTTGCTCCCAGTGGGCACCATCGGCCTTGGTGGTGGGAGTTTTCCACGTGTGTGTGTGTGTGTGTGTTCCTTCATCGTGCATCTCCTAGATGCATGGCACTGTGACGGGTGACTTTAGTTTGGTTTGGTGTGTTTTGTTTGGTTGGCCGAATTGGACCCTGGTAAGCGTCAGCCTGTTCAGATTAATCTAGTATCTTTTCTTTCTCTTTTATATTTTAAATAAAAGCATGTCATTGGTCAGACCACGTCTCCTGCCTGATCTGTAGAGTGGACCTGTGTGTCCTTATTTCCTGGGGTGCAACTCTCCAGGTGGCATTGTGTGTTACTGGCAACTACAGCCAACCCCCGTATGCCACATTTGCAACACTCTCCAGGAGAAGGAGGAGTCCGAGAGCAAAATGTCTCTGTCCATGCGTGCGTATCTGTCCCTTTTGGAGCTGATGGAGAAGTATAAGTTAGGCTGAATACGTGGCCCCTGTATAAATGCTGTAGCCACTTGAAGGCCCCTGTCTCCGAAAAATCCTAGATCCACCACTGCATCAGTCTAATTATGTTTTTAGGATCTGACATCTGAGATTTATAATCTCTCTCTCTCTCTCTCTCTCTCACTCTCTCTCACTCTCACTCTCACTCTCACTCTCACACTCACACTCACACTCACTCACTCACTCACTCACTCACTCACTCACTCACTCACTCACTCACTCACTCACTCACTCACTCACTCACTCACTCACTCACTCACTCACACACACACTTTGGAAGAGCTGTGTGACACTGACCTTCCATGTTGATGGGAAGTGGGATTTCCTCTGGATTTACTTTCTCCCAGCGGATGTCCGGTGTCGGGACACCCTCTGCCACGGAGCAGGACAAACGGACGCTTCCTCCCAGGTTGATGTCTCCATCCCATTTGCAGTCAGGTAAGGAAGGAGGCTCTGCAGGAATGAACCCAAAGCTATGTCACTTTTTACATTTCAGATGTGACTTCCACTCTACCTCAGTCCAGCTGTTGGAGTGAATAGAATTGTGGTTTTATTGTCTTAAAAGGCATCAAATACCATCTTTAAATCTTCATGGAAGAATTATTTTTCTTTTTTTTTTCATAAATTGTCATTCACTTTCCCCTGGTTTCACTGCTTTCACAGAACAGGACATTTGTTTTTCCAAGAGCAACAATGGTGACACCAGTGAGGAAGATCCTTTTGATCTTTGTATTAAAATCCATTTTTCCAATAAAAACACAGAAATCACTGGAACATTTTAATGCGAGGTCGGTGAATCTCTAGAGGCGACACCAAACCCGAAGGCCTTAAAGCAATTATTCTGCCTTACATTTCTTTAACTATTTTTAGGTGTTGGACAAAAAGTGATGCAGTCACAAACACATGAATAAATGTCTCGGCTCCCTGCAGCTTATTGGGACAGAAGGCTTTAGTAAGGTTTAGTACCCAGAACACTGAGCTCCAGCTCCCCGATGCCTGGATCTGCCTTCTCTGGTAGATTGTTGACCATGCAGCGGTACGTCCCTGCGTCTGACAGCCGAGTGTAATTCAAGATGATGTCGGCACTCAGAGGAAGACCTGTGATAGAGACCCATCAGCTTTAATCTGTTTTGTTTGAGCCAGAGAAAGAAGAACTAGTTCTAACATGTACCTGTAAAAGCCACCCTGCCTATGAGGGACGGGTCTTCTATCACCTGCCCGTAGTCGTAAACAATCACCTGGAAGTCATTTAGAAGGTTGTTATGCTCTGATCAGCTTGTTGCTGTGTCAGAGGGACATCATGGGTGTGTTTGAACATCCAGACCTGTATGGGGGTCTCTGGGCTGGAGGAGCGAGCCAGGGTCCAGATGATGTTGAGCGTGGAGAGGCGGGAGGAGGTGTAAAAAGAGCAGGGTAGGATAACGGAATCTCCTCGAACCACCTCCAGGCTGGACTCCCTTATGTTCACCTTGAGGGCAGCTGGAACCACGGTGGAATAAGCAGCTTCAGACTTCTTCACCATTCTAAGTTCCTTACATGCTTTATTGTCACAAATCTGCTTCCAACTGTAGGTTTCCTGTTGTTTAGCTCGTTCTCCTGTCCCTCATCATTACTGCAGTAATGAACCTCCTCCTCTGACACCTCCCCAGGCCATTTACAATGTGTGTTTGTGTGTGTTGGGGTGGGTGATTCAGTGTGCACATCAGCTGTTAATTACACTTGGCAGATTTGAGGGGGAGCCAAAGTGATCAGAGTGAGTAGAACAACAACCCGCTTCACTTCCTTAGTAAATCAGCAGTTTTTAAACCATCTAAATGAAATGAGCCTCTGTAGTTAAATTAAACATGTTCAAATGGAACCTGGTTAGTTCAACAAAACAACATTGCATTGTAAATTCTTTCACAAGTTAGAAATCCAACCATGGGAAACATTTTGTGCATGTTATTAAGTTTCCCTCCAGTTGTTCTTTAAACAAAGCTTTTATGAAAAATTGAAGAAACTTTATCCCTTGCAAATTCTCCAAAACCCTCAAAGCTGTAGCTGAGCAGAGGTTGCCACCATTATTTCTCATCTTTGTCCCAACAGACTGCCGACCAGCCAACTCACCATTCTCCCAAACGCTGAAGCACACACACACGATCCAGAACATCCATCCTCCAAGAGAATCCATGCCGAACGTCCTCCCAGCCTCACAAACTGGTAACCAGATGATCCAGGCATGCATGATTAATTTACTGAATGATGTGAACAGCCCTCCCCTGTCCTCCCCCTTTTTCATTCTCTTTTCTCAGAAACACTGGAGAGCTGTCAACGAATACTGCAGGAATGCTCCAATTAACCTTTTATCGTGATTTTTTTTAGCTTTTCTGATTTATGGAATTCCTCTCTGTATCTCATTTTGTGTGTTATGGTTAGGTGCCAGGGTGTGGTGTTTATATGCTGTTAGTTGTTGAATTCAGACCTAAATTCTATTAAATTTTGTTTTTTCATACAGCACCATATTTCACAACACATGTCATCTCAAGTCACTTTACAAAGCAACCATTCTAATTGGACCTATTAAACACTGGATTTAGTTCAGTTCAACATTTCTAAGGAAACCCAGCAGATTGCATGAAGTCACTAAACTGTGTCAGAGACTTTGCAGCAATTGCCATACTAAGCAAGCATGTGGCGACAGTGAAGAGGAAAACTCCTTTGAAAGGAAGAAACCTCCTGCAGAACCTGGCAGAACAGCTGAAATAATAAAAAAAAATGCACTAAGTAGCAGAGAGTGGAAAAGTAGTCAGTATGGCCTTAAGCAGTCTAAGCCGCGTTCACACCAAATGCTGAACGAATGCAGTGAGGATTCCGTACGGCTTCCACATAGACCAAAAATCATTGAGTCCAGTCAGAGCATTCACACTGGCTGCAGTGATTTGTGGATCCAAATTCAAAGCTCTGGAAAGTTTCCGCATGGAGTTTATTTTTTCTGGACCAAAGGTTTATTACTTTATTCCTAAATGCTAATTTAATGCCATTCAGACCAGGCGATTGGCTAAGCAGGTTCCTTTTCAGAGGTTCTGGTCCAAACGTGACAACTTCAGCCTTGTCTGGATTTAACAGACAAGCCTGTAATCTACTTAACTGATTAGGTTCATCAGGGTTTATGGATAAATATAACGGAGTATCGTCAGCATAACAGTGGAAGTTTAACCCATCTTTTATATAGAGCCTTTCAAGATGAAAATCACGATGCGCTTCACAAGAGCAAAAATAAAAAAATAAAGATTTCAAAAGGATTTTTTAAAATATCATAAAATTGGGAAAAGAAAAAATTGTGATTAAAAAACGTAAGAAAAGGGAAATAGAAAATTAATAAGAAAGTGGTAATTAGTGGATCCCGGGAAAGGCAGAATTGGTAGAAAGAGCTGAATGAGGTGAAGGGAGTGATGAAGAATTGACTGAAGGTCACACCAAAGCCAGCCTGAACAGGTGAGTTTTCAGCTGCTTGTTAAAGGAGACCACTGAGTCCACTGATCACAGGCTCAGGGGGAGAGATTCCAGAGTCTGGGGGCCATCTGATTATTTTACCAATTTGAAGCCTTTATATAGTGAAAAGAATTGGTCCAAGCACTGAACCCTGCGGTACTCCACAAGTAACCCTAGAGTAGGAGAAGATGCTGCTGTTGTGTCCTTGGGCAAGGGCACCTTGCCTGTTGGTGGTGGTCGGAGGGACCGGTGGCGCCAGTGTTCAGCAGGCCTCGTCTCTGTCAATGTTCCCCAGGGCAGCTTTGCTACAACCCCCACCAGCGTGTGAACGTGAGTGTGAATGGGTGAATGATTGACTGTGTTGTGGAGCACCCTGGGGGGTTGTAGACCCCTAAAAAGGTGTTATACAAATACAAGTCATTTACCATTTACCAAGATTTTGCATGTACAAGAACCAACTGAAATCTGTCAAACAGGTAGGATTTAAAGCAGCCTAGCACTGTTAGTTTGATCCCTACAACATGCTCAAGCCTTTCTAAAAGAACATTGTGATCAACTGTGTCAAAAGCAGCACTGAGATCTAACAAGACTAGAACAGACACAAGATTCTTATCTGAGGCCATGAGAATATCATTTGTAACTTTTACTAATGCAGTTTCAGTGCTGTGATACTCTCTAAAACCAGACTGAAATTCCTCAAACAGATCTTTAGTGTTTGGATGCTCACATACTTGATTGGCCACTATTTTCAAGGACTTTAGTTCAAAATGAAAGGTTAGATATTGGTCTATAATTCATTAGGTCATCTGGATCCAGAGGTTTGTTAAGTAGAGGTTTGATCACAGCAACCTTAAAATCCTGTGGTACGTATCCATTTACTACGGATAGTCTGATCATGTCTAAAATGGGGCAGTAACCAAATGCTTCTTTTAAGGCACACTAAGCAACTTTTGTGCTAAAATGACCCTTTACTTGGTAAATGAAAAGTCTCCCAGTTCTTTGTGAGCAGGATTCCCTTGAAAGCAAGTTCAGCCTCTCCGGACCACTACCCTGAAGTGATACTAACTCTTTACAGCAGTCCATTAAGCCTGATTTATACTTCTCCATCTGTGTCAATGCAGAGACACGCAACACCAAGGGCTCTCCGACGGGTTCCCAGGGGGTGACGGAGGCATGCCCAAAATTTTTAACGTCGATGGAAAGTGACAAGCTTGTGACCGGTCAGGATGCTACCTCTTGTAAATTCATCACCAGCACTGCCGTTGCCCGATAAAAAGTAAAAAGATATTTAGAGGCAGACCCAGAACAGAAACGCTTCATTAAAAAAGTCCAAAAATATGAATCTTTATTCACCAGTGAGTGAAGGAGTACAAATACGGAGCAAATGTGAAAGAAAACGATGGGAAACGTGGGTTTAGAGGTTGCGACCACATGAAGAGGTGGAGGAGAACTAAAGACAAATTTGTCAGTGTTTCAAAGGCTCTGAAATATATAAACACATTAGTAAATATCAAATAATCAGATACATGAGTGTTATGGTGTCAGGATACCACAGAAAAATGCTATCCCCTCCGTTGTCCTGGGGGGGGGGGGGGGGGGGATTGCTTTGCAACACTCCGCTGCCTGAACAGAAGTTCGAATGTGAAGACCTCTTCAACACTCGTCTCTCCGTTGTGGAGCTCACGGAGAGGTATAAACCAGGCTTTAGGGTTTTCACATTTGGGTCGGCACAGAAAAAATCGTTTGTCAGCATTCCACACTTTTAAATGTGTGGTTGACTGACAAAACATTTTAAATCATTATTTCTAATTATAATCAGTCACTCTAAGTTTTCCATCCAGGATGAACATGAAAACTGTCTCCTACAACTATCTCCTGCATTTGCTTCTGATAGAAAATAGATGGTGAAATGCTAGGATTTGAAAATCCTCACACTGTGATGTCACTCTGTGAATTTGCATTCATGGCTTCACCCATCATGACTCGCGCCTGCCCACAGGAAGGCTTTTTTAAAAACATTTTTGCAGCAAGGAGAGAGAGTGAAGAGTGTGTTGGTGATAACGACTTTGCAATATAGCTGAATGCGTTCTGCTAGCCAATCAGAAACAAGATGTGCGAATATCATTGATAATTATGACAGATGCTGCTGTTTTAAGCCCACGTGTGCACCAGCAAATATCTGCATCTCAGAACAGGAGCATCATAGTTTTTTTTATTACTCATAAGGCATTGATTCACACCGGGAAACATGCCAAATGTGTTAAATAAACAAGTAAACCACACCTTTAATACTTTTTACTGGATATGAATAAAAACAGCACTCACTGCCTACTCAGATCTTCCACCAGAGGGAAGTAGACCTGTTTTGCACCCATACAACTAGCTTAGTCTTACACACACACACACACACACACACACACACACACACACACACACACACACACACACACACACACACACACACACACACACACACACACACACACACACACACATGGTTAGTTTTTTGTACTATCAGTAGTTTTTTTATTTTATTCAAGACAGTGGAAGATCTGAGGACATCAGTGGAGTGAAGAAACAATCAGAGACAAGTTTCTGACTCCTCCAGCGAGTTGTGTGGAGATGAGGAGATCCTCCAGATCTGGCCTGTGGGCTCAACAAACTGCCTTTTGATGGATTTACATAAAGACTTTGTGACTCATATGTGCTGATCTGCCTGCAAAGTTCTCCTGTGATCATCCTAATTTTACTGAGTTCAGAGTGAAAACGCCTCAAGTTGGCTCTCATTTCTGCCACAAGGGCCAAAATTAAAGCTAGTGAGAATTAAGGAGCTTCACACAATATTAAACCCTCATATAGTTGCATTCTGTGATCATTTGCATTCATTTAAAACTGTTTTACTGTGGGAGGAGCCTGCAGAGTTCATCACCAGAGCTCTGAAACCAGGATGACCAGCCGAGCAGCAAGTTTTCAAACTTCACCTTTTTGCCAAGTTCCAGTTGCTGACAGCTGTCTCACTCACTCACTTCTTGCAGCTAGTTTTGACTCCTGTCATCTCTCTTTCCTGTTGATTTGTTACAATGGCAACTTCAGGAAGGTGGTTCATTAGTTACTGTCTGTTCTGTCATTGAACAACATATCATCACTCTGGATTAGGTTCCTTTTCTGGTTTAGGTAACAGATCATGGATCCCATGTCTGACATCTTGTTGCATGGGTCAGATCACAGCTCAGGGGTGTCAGACTGTGGACCAAGGGCCATTTGTGGCTCTAGATGGCAACAATTCAACATTTTTCAATTTTTGGTGCAGATACTCATGTTGATACACTTTCATGTTCAGATAACCAGAGACGAACACAGAGTTACCCAGGGTAACATTTATCTACGAGGCTAAAAAACTAGTCAATAAACCCATCAGGTGAAGGGAGGCTTTTATTTTATTAAATCTGACTCACTTTATCTAGATTGATAAAGTAGCATCTTGCAGTTGATGGAGATTTGTGGGATGACCAGCCAGGGCACGAAGCTCCCGTTTCACCACCTTCCAAAGATGCTCTATTGGGTTGAGATCTGGAACAGGCTGCCAGAGGACCTCAGGGTCGTAGAGAATGTTCATGCTTTTAAGAGCAGGCTTAAGACTCACCTTTTTACCATAGCTTTTAATTTATGTCTGTTTTTAGCCGCATTGCTTGTTTTATTTTTATTTTATTTGCATTTTTGTTTTATTAGACATTTGTCTTAGTTTTTTTACTGTCTTTTAATAACTTTTTAGTTATTTTACTATCCATAATAGCTCTTAATTTTTTTATGTTACTTATTTGTTCGTGCCAGTGTTGTCCACTGTGGGTCCCTCTGCCTCAGGGGTGGTGGTCGACTGTGGCGGCCCAGGCGCACCTCGAGGAGTGCTTAGGCGGGGGTGGGGGTTCTCGCCCTCGGCCTAGTGTTTACTTATATTTTACTTATTTATTCATAGTTTTGTGTGTGCATGTGTGTATTTGTTGTTCGTGTGTGTGTTAGGATTGATAAATAATTACCAAACAGTTGGGGGGGGGGGGGGGGGGGGGGGGGTTGCAACTGTCATAATTAATTTTATATATTTATATTTATTTAATATACGATTATATTTTTATATTTTGGGGGAAATGATGAGACTTGGAGTTCCTCCATCTTGTTGGCCAGTGATCTCACATTGCCCATTATGATCGATGGAAGAGGTGGTTTGAATTTTGTCTTTCTCGGTCTCCGTTTTGCTCCCGCTCTGCATCCACACTTCTTGCGTTTTAGCTCATTTGGGATTTGTGGCTTTAATTAAGGTATTATTTCAGCCTTTCCAATGTTAATCAGCTGCTCCTGTTGTAAACAGCTTGTTGCCATGGTTACGCATCATAAATGCTCAAAAAGTGAAAAAAGCTAAAAAATAGCTGTAAAAATCATCCAAGCTTCACAGCACCAGAAACAGAAAAGTAAAGTGTCCAAAAAATAGTTTTTCTTGAGAAACTCGAAGAAAAAATGCCCAAGAAAAGGCAAAACTTGCATATAGTCAACAGAGCTACTCCAACATGCAGCCACCCAGAGCAGCGCAGTTCCAGAACTCTGATGATAAAAGACGAAGACAGTAAAGAAGCACGAGGCAGCCAGCCCATTTCCAGGTGCCGTAAGCTATTTATTGGAGGTCAACATGAAGTCATAGTAACAGCTGACCAAGATGTTAAGAAAAGAGTCGCATCAGGAGGCTGACATCTTCACCTGGACGTGAGTTCTCCTGGGTTCCACATGTTCTGACTGGTTCCCATAATAAGTCTACTGGTGAGAATCCAAACCAAGGTTTGGCTCTTAAATAATAAACAACATCCAACAGGTTTGTGCGTTCCAGCTGCAGGATCAAGAACTTATCACTGAAGTGGGAATTGGCTAAACCGGTGTCATCTCCATGTACAGAAATATACAGCACTGTGTTCATCCACAGTGGGTTAACGCTAACCAACAGAAATGGAACGTGTGTGTGTGTGTGTGTGTGTGTATAAAAACACATGTTTAATCTATTTTGTCACCAGCTGAGGATTACAAGACCCATAAAATGTAACACAGTTTTATTCCTTTCCCACCTGTGATCCTAGATAATAAAAAAAAAATTACACACACATAGACATACATGGGGACACACACACATTTGAGGGTAAATATTTCATTTTTGGGGGATAAATTAAATTGAATTGAAGTTTCTTATGAGATCTGGCCACAATAAATACAATAAAAGAGGATGAGAGGAAAGACAGATGATGAGACTGATGGACAGGTACATGGAGTGAGTTCTGCCTCTTCCCCTTCAGGGTAACTGGGAGTGACCTGGTGGCAGGAGGATCCGGACCGATTGGATTTGTCCGGTGAGGCCTCTCTGTCTGATGCTGTGTTGACATGGCGGTACCGCCTTCTCACAGCAGCATGGTGACGGGTTTTTCCAGAAACCTGCGAAACTCAGCGAGCCACTGGGCCCCAACCGCCCCATCCACCACCCGGTGGTCGCAGCTCAGAGTCACCGACATCATGCTGGCTACGTCAAACCTAAAGAACCAAACACACTCAAGTCAGGCAGGAGCTTTGAGCAGCGGCGTGTTTGGAGCTCTGCTGTAGTGGTACCGACCCTTTCTCGTTGTCAGCGGGCATCAGACGCTTCTCTGAGCCTCCTACAGCCAGGATACAGGCCTGGGGAGGGTTGATGATAGCTGAGAAGTTCTTGATACCAAACATCCCTAAATTAGAGATGGTGAAAGTTCCTCCCTGGTGGAAAACAAGACAGTTTGTTATTAGATAAAGAATTGTTAGGGTTAGGCGTCACCTGGACACTGTGGAGTACCTGGAACTCGTGCGGCTGCAGTTTGCCGTCTCTAGCTTTGGCAGCGAGCGCCGACACGTCAGAGCTGATGGCAGCCAAGCCTTTGATGTGGGCGTTGAACACAATGGGTGTGATGAGGCCGTTGACCGTGCTCACTGCTATGCTCATGTCCACCACGTGATTCCTGGAAGCATTTAAACTCGTCAATAGAAATATAATCAATAACCACTCTGATTCCCCACTACGAGGTTGAGAAACGTGTGATTGGAGTGCCCTCTGCTGGCACAAAGAGGAAAGTGCTATATAAAAACTGACATTAATATTTAATGTTTGGTTGTTTTTAATAACTGAACAGTGAACATTTAATGGTGGGGTAGAGATGTGTTTCTGGAGTATTTTTTAGCCATATCGCTCCTACCAGATGCTCTTCACATACTGATAGAAAGCTATCGTCTCAGAAACGTACAATCCTGGGAAAAACTCTTCCCAACCTTGTGACGGACCCGTTCTTAATGACTGGATCATAATTCATCCATCAAACCGCTACAGTGTCTGCCACCACATCTGACGGTGAGGACACTTAGAGACCGCAGGTCTGGACAAATGCTTACTCACTGGCGAATAACCGTGTCCATCCAGGAGGAGTTGCACTCAGGAACCTTGAGGCAGGCCAGAGCGCTGGCTTTGATGATAAAGTCATTCACACTCAGCTTGATGTTCTGGGCTTTTACCTCCTGGAGAGCAGAAAGAGGATGCTCATTTGTCCATCAGTCCTACAAAACTCGGTGTGCAGACACGAGCAGCGCTCACCTCATTCAGCTCTTTTCGAAGCTGCAGCACCAGGTCCATGTTGACGTCTACAGACAGATAATAGTGTGGGATGGTTTGCTTCGACTGCATCAACCTCTGAGCAATGACCTGGAGGAGAGACAAATATACGCACTTCAGTGTTGATTCATAATTCATCGCAGAGGGGTGAGGACTGCTGATTGAGTCGGTTCTGATAAATGGAGAGTCCAACTGCAGGGCGAAATATGGAAACCCGGGTCAGAGATAACAGAGCTTAGCTGTGAAAAAGCCTCCGGATGTTTACATCAAAGCTCTGAGCCCAGCAGATCAACAACCTGTACAGGAGGAAGCATCAGAAACCCACCAGCAGCCAGGAGTGTGTGTGTGTGTGTGTGTGCGTGCGTGCGTTCGTGCGTGTGTGTGTGTGTGCTCTTACTCTGCGGATGTTGCTGATGGGGATATCTGTGAAGGTGCCAGCTGGAGCGGTGGCTGCAGCGGGTAGGGGAGCAGCTCGACCAGCAGCTGCAGCAGGAGCAGCTGCTGCAGCCTGCTAACAAATAAAGTTTTCATTAGAATGAAAACAAGCTATTCTGTCACATGATCGCTGATGTCACAGTTCAGCTGTGACACGATGAGTCATCATGTCCTTCTGAAGTGTGTTTCTGTGTAAAGGTTAGAATCCCAGAGCATCCTGGGACTCGAAGTGTTTGCTTCCTGCCACAAACTGATTATAATGCTTTTTTAAAATGATTTTATGGGCAACAGTAAATTGTCGCATGGGCAAATTTAGGCCCACAGGCCTCCAGTTTGACACATGTGGAGGACACGGTTATTTAGGCAGGAATATTGGTTGCTTGGATTTGACGTCTAGATGCACCAGAAGAGCTACGTTTGACAGCTGTTGGTCAAGTTTACTCCTGAAGTAGAATAAAACACTCTATATGAGCATATTTAATCATGTTTGTTCAAACCGATGGCAGCAGAACACTTTAGTCTGGGCTTGGACAAGCCGCTAGCACTATAGATGCACCGTTTTGAAGCCCGATACCAGTTACCAACCTGTCAAAACTGAATTCTTTATCCTCTGAGTTGCTTGAAATGTTTCACTGTGGAGGTAAAATCTTCATCATGGATACTTTTACCCCCCAGAAATAAAGATTTTTAAATTTCAGACCAGGGCCGGCTACTGGGCCTTTCCACTGGATGCGTACCGTCCTCAAAGCGTGGTATGCAGCATATAGCTGCTGTTACAGCGGATGGGTGCGTTTCCACCAGCTGCAAAGCGTCGCGTCACGTTGATAAATATACGCTTCAAGCCCATTTTTTACGCGCTATGCTTCCAGAATGTGTCAAGCTCAGCAGTTCAGATCGGGCCAGACAGGAAGTAAGACATGAAAGCAGTTTAAAACATTTGGAAACGTTCAAAATAAAAGACATGTGCAGATTTCCTAATGCTTGACTATTAAAGAAAAACAGGATGTGGCCTTTGAAGCTGATGTAAACAGAACAGAAAATAGAGCACAGACCTTTCTCCGTGCTTGTTGTTATGTGACCTACCAACATCACACGAGTTGTGATTCTCCTGGGATATTCTGAGCTCGCTGGACCAGCATCGTGGACATTTTCACTGCCTATTCACCTCCGATCATCACCACTGAGCTTGTGGGGAAAACGCGTCTATTATCTTATGCACCGCTTACACATCTAGTGGAAAAACCCAGCGAGGGGTGCTTTTTCTTATCTTTTTTGAACACAGCAACACACTTCAGTCTCCTCAAATAAGAAATGTTATGTAATTAATAAAAATGAGAGCTCAGAAGATTTTCTCTTACAGGTGCAGCCTTTGCTGGAACGAAGCTCTCGATATCTTTCCTGGTGACGCGTCCATCTGGACCCGAACCTGATGAAAGAAATACCACCATATTTCTGCTCCTGCTGTTGTATTTCTAGAGCTGCTAAATGTTTGTTTGCAGGACACGTTAGCCAAATTTGCCGTGGTTACATACCGCTAACCTGCGCCAGGTCAATTCCCTTCTCAGCAGCAAGTTTTTTGGCAAGTGGGCTGGCAAACACTCGGCCCTTCCTTGATGCTGCAGGAGCAACAGCTGGAGCAGCAGCCGGAACAGCGCTGGGGGCCGGAGCCTACAGCCGGCACAAAAACAGGCCTTAATAAAAGGGCTAAACTTATCAGGTTTCTAGGATGATCTGCATGGAACACAAGAAGGAAATAAACATCATCACTCAGCCAAAACCAACAGTATGGAGCCAGGCAGAGGGAGGACATCTGGACTGTTGAAAACTCTGATCAATGCCTAAAACATTCCATGTTCTCGGTGCATGTGTGAGCACGTCCTGAACTTTCTGGGTGTCTCACCGCTGCAGCAGCAGGGGGTGGAGGAGACGGCGGCACAGACACCTCTGCTACTCCGGTCTCTACGTAATCCTTAAAGGCAGCAATGTCACTTTCTTTTTCCACGATGATGCAGAGCGGCGCTCCAAGAGGAACATCCCGAGTTCCCTCTGCCACCAGGATCTTAGCCAGATAGCCCTCCTCCTGCACCTCGAAGCCTGCGACACATTAGAGATGGGATAGATTTTCATCTGAAATAGTCTTTAAAGAGTAATTAAACCCCCCAAAAAACGTTTTTTTTTTTGCTTACAAACTGTCTAAGTGGGTCTTTACAAATGCAATCTTTCTGTTTGTGTGCATTTTTTGACATGTTTGTGTAAACTTGCTTAAATCTAGAGTCTAGGTCTGAAAACGTCTCAGTGCTGCCCCCTGTGGCAGAACAGCGGCTACTGCGTTTTAAACTTGTGATTGACTGGGGCTGGAACAGTCTCCTCCCACTCCTCCCCCCTCTCCAGATGGAAATTCCCCACACTTGGCCATGCCACTCCGTGCCTCCAGGCAAAGCCCACTTTCATGGCATTTTTCAAATCTTGACTAGGGGTGGAGTTATGTTTTCTGATGGTGTGCAGTCCCTCTTTAAGTAAAACATTAACACTAAAAAAAACTGGATAGTATGGGATAACCGAGTCAGCCTCAACAACAGCTTTCCAAAACGTTCCAGGTCCTTTTACCGATGGTGGCTTTGTCGGTTTCAATCTCAGCCAGCAGATCTCCTTCACTCAACTTCTCTCCGACCTTCTTCTCCCAGCGCTGAACCGTTCCCATCGTCATGGTGGGAGAGAGAGCAGGAAGTGCCACCTGTAACAAACGTGGAGACTTGGTTCATTAGAGGACCAGCTCATCACTCTCCAGTGTGTCCTGAACTAGGATCGTCTGTAAAGGCCAAGTTAGTCGTGACATCACATGCGACGTCATGTGAGCGGTGTTGGGAATGACGATGATCTACAAGCACATTAGATTTTACCTTAGTGACTGAATTGTTGTGGCGACTTGGGATAAAGCGATAAATCAGGCTGACAATGAGCTGATTTAAAGTCCGGCACATCTGCGGGCAGCCCAGTGCCGCTGCTGATTTTTATTTATGTATTTAGACTCTTTAAATGCATTGGCTTAATAAATGCTCTAAAACATAACTGTCAACTGATTTTTCTTTCAGTTCACATGCTTTTTAATAATACCGGGCCTGTTTATTGATCTGTTTTATTAAGTTTGATTTTGCACAATTTGAAGATGCAGGAGTTGGAAAATTTCAGAGTTCAAAAACCAGTTCAGGTTCAGAAACGTTGAGCATCAGCTAGGGCTGAATGATATTCAAAAACGCATACAGATAAAGGAATATTCATAATGATCGATAATTACTCATAAATATTTTTTACATGTAGAAAATATATTTTAATGCTGCCCTGGCCACTTTATGCTATTCCTTAATTAACTACTTTAAATAAAGAACAGAAAACGTAGTTAAATTCAGTATTTTATTTAAACATCTTTATTTTACCAGGACTGGATGGTTACAGGAAAAGAATGAATTGTGTGAGTTTTTCCAGAAAAAAAATAAAAATCAATATTTCAGTTCAAATCCTGATTTTCTTCAAATCAAGGTTCAGCTGCAGCACATTATCCCCCACATACAGTGATATTTACAAATCTGACTTCCTACCATCCTGTTGTCATTCACTGCCTCACTTTTCAGTAGCGTTGTTTATTTATTTCTTCCTCTTTCACCGATTTGTCCGCACCGATATTTACTCGTCCCTCACGTTAATGTAATAATTGCTCCTGGCATTCCGCGCACACACGTCACAGCGATCGAAAGCGAGCTGCCCATCTGTGTGTGTGTGTGTGTGTGTGTGTCACTCACTTTGGCTCCTCCAACTGTAGCTATTTGGCTTTTCACATGTTCAAACACATTTCTCTGGAACTCGTAAATCTCCGAGCGTGTGGGTGGGGCAAAAGATACGCAGAGAAGTCTGTGCCGTCTTTCTTTATTTAAAGTGACTGTGTGTATTTTCCCTGGCAATAGGGGGAAGTACATACCTAAATCATTGCAAGTAAGCAGTATTTATGTGTTTGAGTAAAACCTTACTAATGGATGGCCTTTAGGGTCAAAAATTCCTGGAAGCATGGACGTAATTTTGACTTTAGATGTAGGGGACACAACTGGCATGAGGACGGGTGGTGGGGTGGTGGTGTCTTTATAGTAAGTATACAAAACATATGTATAAAACTAGTCTAGAGGCTCTTTTATGCAATGTCAAGAATGCAGAACTGTCAAGTACACAGGTGGCAGGAACGGCCAATCACATGTTAGCAAGTATCAGCAGAGCCAATAGCTGAGCTTATGGACGGTTCTAATAGGAAACAGGCTTCACCACAAGCAGTTGTTTTCCGCTTGGTCCTAGTGCTCACCCAGTGTCTATTTAGCTTCCTGGTCATAACAAATAAAAATCATCGATTTGCCTACGCTACAATAATTATAAACTTTTACAAGCTGATGAATCTCAAAGTAGGTGACTGGCATAGTTGAAACAGTGTTTCAGAAACACCCATCATTACTTTTCATTTAAACTGCAGTACAACGTGTGTGTGTGTGTGATCCAGGGCGTAAGGCAAGGCAGATTAGAAAATAGCGTTTTTAGCCCCGTTGACTTGCAGTCATTTTTTCGTTCTTCCGGGGACCCGTGAGCCGACCGGAAAGGGAGGAGACTTAGGCTCCCTATAGCGTTATATTGTTTTTGGACAGTAAAAAGTGCAGATGACAAAAAGTGACTTTGGAAAAGGTGGGGGGACATGTCCCCAGCCCAAAACTACATCCATGCCTAGGAGCATAACTTCCAGCAGAATGACAAGCACATCAGACCCCCTTTCATCACTGGTAACGAGTGAAAAAGTAAATGTGTAAAACAACATTTATGAATGGTGAACGTTTTGCAACCGTTTGTTACAAATCAATAAATACGTTTTGTCCTCACAGGCTGCCGTAGAAGTAAACGAGGCATCTAATATGGCATCGCCCAGAGACTTAGACCCGCTACCGTGTATTTTAGACCAGATTTTTATGGTGATATGTTATGAAGCCGCAAATGTTTTTCAACAACTGGGCATTGTGTTAAACAACATTTGATGGATATTTTCAGAGAATACCGGAAAAAACTACAAATTTTCTCATTAAGCAAAGATGTGTGTGAGCAGTATTGCTTTTGGAGCCTTCTGATATGAAGGATGCTGCTTACGACTCTCTCTCAGTGAGACTCAAGAACCACATGCTGTCTGTCTGGGCTTGAGAGGGGAGGGCCTGGTGACAGAGCGTGCCTGGATCGGTGTTGTTGATTGGTTGGGAGTCTAGTATTAAGCAACCTGATAGGCTCAGGCTACATGAAAAAAAAGAAATCGACGTTTTGATTGACCCATTTCTTTCTATCGCACCACATGTCTATCGAGTTATATTGTCCAGCCCTAGCATCAGTTGTTGGTATCAGTGACCTTTAAGCAGGCTGAGAAGGTGGAAAACATCCAGATATCAGCCCCCAAAATCTGCAGCTCATAAAATAACCATGACCTCTACATCAGCATCGGTATCGGGAATGGAAAAACCCATTTTGGTCTAGTGGCAGCCATCTTGAACTGGACTGACTCCAAAAGTAAATCAGTTGTAGACGACCCTCTGATGACAGTTTCACTAAAATCAGTCAAGTGGTTCATCAGAGAGGTTACTGTCTGCTATCCAGTCGATGTGGTGGAACTTTTATTTTTATGGAAGCAAATCCATCCACAGTCATAAACGTGTGTGTGTGTGGGGGGGGGGGGGGGGGGGGGGGGTCTCTGCTTTCATTTTCGAGGAATTCAAGCTGCTGTAAGAATCCCTCAGCTCTTTTATGCCACCAGAGCTCCCATCACAACCAGCCTACCTTCATGTGGGGGGGGTAGGAGCTGCCTGGTGCTGCTGGAGGAGCAGCAGCAGCTGATGGAGGAGGAGCACCAGAGGTAGCAGCAGCAGGAGTAGCACCAGCAGATCTGATGGAGTCCAACGTTACATCTTTAAAGGCTGTGATTAGATCTGGGCTGCAGATGAAAACATATTAATTATTATTAATATTATAACTTTAATTCACCACACATAGATCTAAACGATGTAAATGATAAAGATACCGACCTGTCGACGGTGATGCAGATGACTGATCCAACGACGACGTCTCTGGTGCCTTCAGGAACCAGGATCTTAGCCAGATAGCACTCCTCCAGCATCTCGAACCCTACAGTGGCTTTATCAGTCTCCACCTACACACACACACTTTATTTACTCAACAAATCGTGATGATATTTCAGTTATCTATGATCCACAGAGCTCCTAACCTCAGCGATGAGGTCGCCCTCACTGATCTTTTCCCCTTCCTTCTTCTCCCAGCGAGCAATGGTCCCGGTCTGCATAGTAGGCGAGAGCGCCGGAAGCTCCACCTGATGAGCCGGAAACAAATCCAGGTAAAAACAAACAAAAATACGCTTCATAACAGGAGGATCCCAATCCAGCCGAATGTCAGGTGATGTGAGCGCAGCTGCAGTGTCACCCCATCCCAGCTTAATGAATGACCCACAGGCCTGATTTCCTCACATCTGGGTGGACTTTATGGTCACTGCTCTGGGTCAAGAGACATCCAATAGCAGAGATAAGCAGCAGCTCCCAGCGGAGGGTTCCCAAATAAGTATGCAACAATCCAGGAACACAAAATCAGGGATCAACCAGGACCCACTCCTTTAAATGTATGTGTAGCGTGGATGGATCGTGTTTTCAGCTTCAGCAGATTGTTGAAGTCTTTTTCTAATTACAGCTTCTTGAGATAAATCAAAATTGGCCCAAACTTATATCAGCAGAACCAGAATCTCATTTTTACCTGATAAAGTTCTCATTTTTGTTAGTAAGCTGTTTTAAAACAACTCGTCTAACTGTTGTGAACAGAAGCTTTTTGAAAACGTCAACATAAAAATCTGATCTATTCTTTTTGAATAACAGTGAAATGTAAAGTAGATTCTGACGACAATCTGAGCATCTTTCTGCAATAAATGCATGCATCATAGGTGTTTGTTAAGAACAGAATAAACATGTAATAAAACAAATAAGAACAGTTAAAGTAGTAGTTAAAGAAATGATTCCTGCATTTAGACAAAGAAACGTTTTGTTTTTTCAGTCATTCATTCAACCAATTCAACCAAAATCTCATTACTTCAATTATAAGAAAATAGTTATTTATTTAGTTTAACGGCTAAAACCTAAAATGTAAAAACATTGTCTACATGTTCAAAGTAAAATCACCAGGAAATGTAAGTAATACAATAAATAAATAAACGAGATCTGTGTTTCAAATTCAATTCAAATTCAAAAATACTTTATTAATCCCAGAGGGAAATTGATAACTCCTGATCACTGTTATTCATCTGGGCGAACACCCATCCTGTTCTTTAAGCTTCTCCTTTTGGTTGTTTCTTTCCTTTCAGGCCATTTTAAAGTAGTTTATGGTCAAATCTCATGAATATTTATGAATATAGCGTCTGGATCTGATTCACAGAGTTTTAATGCTGAGAATCTTTAGTTTGTCCTTGTTTTTCTATTATTAGTGTGAGCATCATCACCGCCCCTAAAGAGCAGATTTCAGACATCCTTCCTGGATATAAACACCAGCGGGATCTATCTGCTGGTGGAGATGTTCTGATGGAAACAGCAGCAGGTCTGCTGCTGCAGCACATGTTTAGAATTATTTAGAGTTTGAAACATCTGATGTTTCATCCTTTAGCTACTAATGGACACATTACACCGCCACCGCCTCGTTATGGAGCTAAGTGCTGCTGTTAGGTGTACAGGTGTTTTAAATCTATCGGTACCGGCTCTGACCCGGTGCCAGAACCGGACAGCGGTTAACGTTACCTTCTGGTGCGGCGGCAGACTGTAGAGACGCTTGCTTTGGCCGCCGCCAGCCGGGCGGGGACACCGCACAAAGGTCGTTCTGTGGCTGAAGCCCAGGGCCACTGTTCGGTGTCCGCTGTGAAGACGCCTGAGACACCCGGTTCCGGACACGGAGAGAGAGCCGAAGGCAGCAGGCCCAGCCGGTAGGACACGGGAACGGGAGACACCGGGACACGGCCGGAGCCGCAGCATTAAACGAAGCATTCTGCTGCGTGTGGAATCGAACACCTGTCTGATAAATAATTTACCTGCCTCACAGCGGCATTAGAGACGAGCTGGCAGTAAAAACCCGGCGCTCCGACTTTACTCCTCACTTTCTAATGACCTCCTCCTGTCAAAAACACACGCTTTACGGCACTCCTGTCGCTGCTTCAAATCAAGTGTCGTAAAAAAAGACACTTCAAATGAAACAAGATACATTTCACACGAAGCCATGATTATAAACAAACAGTGCTAGTTGTGAAATATTAAAGCAGATTACAAATTTTGTTTATTTAAACTTTAAAATATTTTAGATCTACAAGGTCAAACGGTGTAATATCCTCAATTGCCACACGGGGGCAGTAAAAACAAGCATAACCCAGCAACTCTACTACTTCCAGTTCATTTTGAGAATTCTTTACATTAAAACTTTAATTTTAATAACTGACCTGGTTTTTATAACCAAAACAAAGCAAGGTCTACGACTGTAAAACATCTTATTTATTAAACACATTAGAAAACATATTGAGTTGTGACCAAATAAGCAATATCAATATCATTTAATCAGACAAATCTAAAATATATCTACTGATGAAAATACAGCGATGGAAACCAGAAACATAAGACTGCTATGAAAAAAAATCTGTTTTATTTCAAAATATCTAACATTCCTCAAAACGATTTCTTCAACATGTTTTAATCAGACAGTATCCATGTTTTGCTAAAGAAAAAATCTTTTAACAACATAAGTGCAAAAACACCATCTCGTAAACTCTATATTTACAGTACAGGCAGTTGCGGCATTAAAAACATTCTCATCACATCTCCTCTCTTTGTGTTGGCTCACGTTGACCTAAACTGGAAAAAGACAGGAAAAGATCTGATGTTTTTTCAAACATTTCAACTCACAAAGACAGGCGCATTGCAAGCTTTTCAAAAGTGTGGGGGATGTTGTCTGTGGATGTCATCAGCTGTAAATTGAAACTCAACCCCAATCCAGTAACGGGTCCGCGCATAATTCACAGTAACAAAGCCCTTCCAAAAACATGCTAAATATTCACCAATCAGTGCTTAATTTGAGCCGGGTCTTGCCGGAACAAGATCCAGGAACTATCTTATTTTGAAACAACCGTTCCAGCAACTGTCTGCTAGGATCTGGCAACTCACGCGACAAACTTGTGCTATACAGAGGATTCGCATTACGGGTGAGCTAGGGAGCTTCAGGGGGAGCCAATAACGATCCGGGTTCTACTTATATTACATTATTCATGTGGCCTCTCCAGGGATTATTTTGACCTGAGAGGTGCAGAGCTCTGATCGTTGATGCGCTCCAGACAGATGCGTCCTGAGCACGGCCACAGTAAAATTCTCAAAGTGTCACCACCTCAAAAACAAATTTAACAGGCGATCATTCATGTCGGCTCATATCCTGAAGCGGGGAACAGTGAAGATGCAAAAACTACCATTGTTAGAAGGTTTCTGCCAATGTCGGGTTTCAAGGAGAAACAGGAGAGGGAGGGGGAGAATGAGATGAGGCAGAGTGAGTGCGAAGTAGAGAAACCAGACTGGTGTGTGGAGGTGGGCAAAACGGCTGGAAAAGTGTGGGTGTTGAACGATCTCAATAAGAAAAGTGGGTGTTGAATCCCCCACATCCCCCAAGGGTGCCACGCCCATGCATAAAGACTCAAATACAAACCATAAATAAGCTGATTACAAAACAAGGCTCCTCAAAACATTAAAAATTGCACCCAACAAAAACCAAATGAAGGTTTCAACTAATAATCTCTATTTGAACAAATAACAAATATTTTCATTTCTTCAAATAATAAAATTGTGGATAAAATCATAAAACAAACCCTGAAGTTAATCCAAAAGAAGTGATGCTTTTGTTTTTACAATGACATCAAAACACAGACGAGCCTAAAATACATTTAGACCTTAGTTCTGTTGACAGCAGATGCTCTTTTCAGCCTACATTAAACTAAAACTATAAACAGAAAAGTGTCTGGATTCAGGTCATGCACTCGTGTAGACTCAACCTCGCACTAACACCTCTATCAGAACATCTGTTCCTAATCTTTAATGAATAAGTGGCTAATGCTGCTGATTCTGATGCACCATTGTACCAGACTACACGACTGAATCTGGGGTCTACGAGGCCTCGCTGGTGCACGACACCAAACACAGAGAGACTTTCTGTCTCACCTCCCGGAGCTAACAGCCTGAACCACAACACTACTGCTACAGTTACGGCCTGAGTTCAGGCATCAGCAGGGCGAACAGCTCTGGTGGTTGTCTCTGGGTGATGAACAGCTGATCGATGACACATCATGGCTGTACACCTACAGCGGCCTAAAACAGAAAGAGAAAACAAGCTTGTTTTAAACCAGAGCTAACATAATTAAAGGAAACCCTCAGACGTGACATCCTGTTACCTCTCCTCGCCACCATCCTCTTCCAGCCAGGCCACGATTTTTCCCTCCCAGCCTGGAACGACTGCTCCATCCAGAAACACCTTGATAAACAAAGCAATGACTTCACATAGTGTGAATGTTTAGATCTGCTGCAGCACAGAACCAGACTCATCCCACTGAGAGTCCAGTGAAACCCTGCTGTGGCTGAAAAACCCCAGCTGTTCCTTACCTCCTCTTTCACCGTGCCAAACTCCGGGTCTAGAGCTTTGAAATGATATCTGTAGTTTCCCTCTCGATCAACAGCTGCCTTCACATCTCTGAGCGTCACCTCACCAAGCCTGAGCAGAGGAAAATCCCTCTCCTCTAACATCTTACAAATCTGAATTCTGACGTTAAGAACGCGGTGCTGGTGTGTCTGAGACGACCAGACTCACCTCTTGGATACATGGATCATGGAGGGTGTCGGAGATTTACCAGTAAAGTACAGGATTTTAGTGGAAGGAGGTGGGTTACTGTGAGACTGACGACTATCTGAAACCGAGAACACAAACATCTCCCTTAGAAAAGGCCCAAATAACCAGTGCATAGTCTGATGTGGAACTGGGACATGTCTCTTACTGGTGGAAGGCCAGGAGTCCAGATCTGTGTGTTGACCTTTGCGTCGTGGGGATTTCCCTCTTCCCTGCACACATGAGCGTGATCATTCAGCAGGTCAGGACCCATTTTACTGTTAGTTTGTTCAGACTCAGATGAGTAAAGCATCCCCCACCCTGTTTGTATGCAGGACACGCAGCCTGTCCATGAGGGACACTATTCCCTGCTCCAGAGTGTCCAGCGTGTGCTGCTGGGGGTCCTGATCACTGAAGTTGTTCCTCAGACTCCTCAGAGCATCTCGGAGCAGCTGAACCTCCTCTGCCTGCTGCTGAGGCACAAAAACAGAATCTGAGCTGTAAATTTTTAAACAAGTCACGTTTCATGAAGCAGAAATAAAACCTAAACAGTTCTGAGCAAACTCGACTTACACCCGACACAGGAGGAGCTGGATTCCCAGAGTAGGAATATCCATTGTTTTCAGGGCTGTTTGGGATCTGACCAGAAGGAGGAAACACGGAGGAAGAAGGGAGAGGTGTGATAGAAACGTGGATTTGTGACAAACACAAAGAGCCGGCACACAAACTCCTACCTCTGGCAGATTTCTACTCATGAGGTCCTGCAGCAGGCTGTGCTTCTGCTGCAGCTCTCTTTGTAACTCCGTCTGTCAGCAAACACCCAGAAATAATCCTCAGTAACAAAATGGAGTCAGCATTTTAGCTTGATAGTTTCTTAGTGATGCTGAACCACTACCTGGGTTTTCTGACTTTCTTCAAGCTTGTATTTGAGCTGCTGAAGTAACCTGTCCTTCTGTCCCACGTCCATCTGCACAGCCACACAAGCACAACAAATGAGTGGATTTGTCTAAATCAGGAGTGGGGAACCCTGGTCCTCGAGGGCCGGTATCCTGCATCTCTTTGCTCCAACACTTCTGATTCAGCGGTTGATTCACCTGTTCTACAAGCTCTGCAGAAGCCTGTTAATCACCTGCTGATTGAAATCAGGTGTGTCGAAGCAGGGTTGAAACTAAAACATGCTGGACACCGGCCCTCGATGGACCAGGGTTCCCCACCCCTGATCTAAATGAACTAACTAAAGCAGGATGAATGATGTCACCTTGCATTCGCTCCATAGTCTGTTGCATTCTTCCAGCTTCCACTTAAGCTCCGCCTACAACACATGATCACAGCAGCTATTACAACAGACAGCATGTTAGACTTTAGCAGATAGAGTGGAGGCCAGTCTCAGTTTCTAGAACAGGTTTTTACATTCTGGTTGTTGAGTTCGTCCTTGGTCATGCTGGCTCTGAGCAGCTCCTGCTTCGTCTGCAGTATGGATGCTTCCTGAGAGCACAACCTCTGCTGCTGGGCCTCCTACTCACCAGCAAATGGACACAAAACATGTTAAAAATCGTGGGAGCAGCTTTAACTGCACGGCCAGAAGGTGAATGTGGGTTTTCTGACCTTGACTCCCTGCAGGTTTCTCATCTCCTGCTTACAGCGCAGCAGCTCTCTCTAGCGCCAACAGCAAACACGACGAATTAATCATTGATCACGGAGACCATTCCACAAGTCAGCTGATGCATGTTAAAGACCAACAACACCTAAACTGTCCTGCACCTTGGTGGAAAAGTAAAAAGACAAGTTACCTTCAGCTCCCTGATCTCCTCCATACTCTGATCCAAACGACCACGAAGGACGACCTGGAAAAGCAGGAAACCGGGGTGTGTGAGAGAGTTGCAATAGAGAGAATACAGGGAAACTGATACTCGTGTCACACACACATACACACACACACACACACACACAGCTAAGAGGAGGTAATCTGATCAGCGCTGAACACAAAGAGGAGAAAAATAAACTGCGAGTAAAAGAAAAGAGAAAATCACCAACAGACAAAACCTGTGAAAAGCATACGGACGTTACCAGCTGCTGCTCAGCGCTGTTGGTGTCCAACGACACACACACATCCTGCTCTTCCTCAGGTAGAGAACCGTGCAGCAGCAGAGCCTGCAGAAACACAAACACGTGACTCGTTGCTGAGCCTGGTTAAAGCGTCAGCTGGTCACCAACTCGTTTATGTTTCAATACAGCAAAAAATGAACAGACATCTACTGTAACAGCTGTCTTCTCTGAGGGATTTTCTACCCTTCCAACCATTATCCAGTTGAGAGGAGAATAAAGAAGTGTCCAAATGACAAAAATAAATCTATTTCCAGGAAAAAGTAGAAAGGAGCCATTATCAGTAACAGCTGATGGAGGCTGACTGGGTTAGATGTTTTTAATAGTGGAGGATTCAGGTAAGTTTTACTGAATAAAATATAAATAAGTACGTTTAATTGTAAACAACCTACAGTCTTTTTGCTTCTTCTTCTGCAGAACTCACACTTCCTCCTTTAACCCTTTTTCTAAACTGGTATTTGGTAACCAGTCTGGTAAGAATGCAGCGTTTTCTCGAGCTCACTTTGAAAAGCAGAAATCTGGAGCTTTATGTCAGAGGGCACCATCTAGAGGAGGAAAGCGTATCGCACCTGAAGCTCCTCTCCCTACTTGTCATTACGACTGAAACGACGACTCTCATTCAAGCACATGCACCTCTAGCTGACCAACAGAACAAAAACACATTGTTTACATTTATTAATCTCACATTATGTTGTTTATTCATTTTTAAGGACTTGATTTTCCCTAAGAATTTCACCAACACTGCATCAGTCTAGGTACTTCCACAAACCCGCACCTGCTCTCTGTTTGACATCTGTACGTAAGCAGCTGTGTAACACGATTGGCTAATCCTGAAACAAAAGCAAAACCCCAAACGTTGATCCAAACCTTTCTAATGGAATTAAATCACCATAAAACCATTACTATATGGTCAGCTGCAACTAGTTAACGGACAGTTATTACTGAAAAATGATGGTGATGAGAGCTTACATCAAAATGCTGCAGGATAATATTAATCACGTAAATAATGTTGTGACATAAACAGATACCTGCAGAGCAGAGACCATCTTACGGGCCTCCTGCACCTCCTCCTCCAACATCTCACTGATGGAATCCTCCCAACGCTCCATTACAGCACCAGGTGACTCTGACACACACACACACACATGCACGCACGCACGCACACACACACACACACACACACACACACACAGAGCAGTATTACAGAAGCCAGATGATCCTGCTGTGGGTTCCTGCAGACTGAACGTACCACTGCTCTCCTGATGCTGCAGGTCTTGTCGGTCCGTGTGGCTCGACTGACCTCTGGGTGATGAGAGTGGACTGATGGAGCTGAGGCTCATAAAGGAAAGAAAACACAGATCAGTTCACTCATTCATTTTATATTTATTAAAACCCGTCAATCCTCCACTGCTCTGGAGCGCTTTAATGAAGCTCATTTGTAAAGAGCCACCAGTAAGAAAACACACTGGGTGGAAAAACGACTCGTCTTCTGGTCAAACGCACCCAGAGGGATTGAACGGTCACATGTGGGTCCAGAGCTACAGCTAGGTGGCACACCTCCCACCTTTAACCCAGATTAAGGGTCTGCATATCAAACATGTGCTGAAAGACCATCACAGTTTGTGGAGGCTGTTTTCTTTCCATACAGAGCATTTTCATAAAGGTCAGTTCAGCTGGATGTTACGAAGCTTTGTGTGACCACATGAATGTCCTACAATCCTCACAGCACACCACAGCTGATGGCAGTCTGGAAATTTGGGAATTGCCATAAGATCCGGATCCAGCTCCAGCATTATGAGATGACTGTGCAAATACAAATAAAGAACAGTATCTTAACTAATATTTGTTCAACTTCTGCCTCAATGTGGTAAGTGATAGAATCAGAATCGCATGAGAGCTCCACAGCGCTGCACCAACAGTTACAGTCTTTACCAGAGAAACGATACAGTTGAGAGAGCCTCGTCTTACCATTTGAACTGGGTCGCCCCCATAGTGGGCGTCAACTGGTCTGACTGGAACAGAACTAGACTCCGCTCTGTGTCTTCAGCATCAGCAGCCCCACAAACTTGTGAAGATTTGCAGTTCTCTTCACCCTGATAAGCCCCGCCCCTCACCCTTAAGATACCCCTCTACCACGGCAACCAGACATTGCTTCTGTAGTGCAGCTATGGCTATGCTGAATCAGAGACCACATCGGTCCAAGCGCAAAACCCGAGAGCGGAGCCAGTAGAGATGGCTTGTGTCAGAACAATCGGAATAAAAATAAACAGAACAGCACAACGCTTACCAAAGTACCAAGACCAGAGTCATATGCTTCGTCAGGCTGAGACACACACACACACACACACACACACACACACACACACACACACACACACCACATAATGTAATCCACTGTGTCACTAAATAATAAAGACAATGAACTGGGTAAAGAAAGCAACAAAGCTAGCGTGTGATGAGAAATCAAATCCATAAAAAACTGACCCAACATAAACCTCACCAGGCTGTTCTTACATGGACTGAGCACAAAAATACACACAAGAGACGTCTTTGAGTGTGAATAAGTGCTGCTTTAGTAAGAGAAGACTTCTGTAACCAGTTATCCACACATCCTCCTCATTTAAAGACTCAAATAGACTATTTAACATGAAGTCAAACATTTAGTCTTATTTCTTTATAGAGAGTCTATTGCAGGCAAACTCATGGGATGTTTAAGTCCATCTGTGTTATGAAGAATCTGCATTTGGTTGAAATGGAGCAGAAAGTAAATCCCCGTACACGTCAGAATGAATCCAGCTGCTTTGGTCACATGATCAGCAAACACCAGAACCTTTGGTTCATCAAAACCAAATATCTGCCCATGATAAACACTTCCTCTAGAGGAACTTCTGTCTCTAACACAACGATTCTGCACAAAAAGGGAGCATTTCTATCATAATCTACTTTATCACGATGAAACACACTCACACAGGCAACTTTACTTTATGCAGAAGCAGATTACCTGCTTGGTGGGGGGTTGGCCGGCTCATCTGTGGCACCTCTTTCATACTGCTGAACCAAGGCACGTACACACACGCTCTTCTCCTCATCCAAGCCCCACACACTTAAAGGACACACACACACAGAGAAGACCATGTGTGTTTAAACATAAAAGCTGGAACAGTGTTGCTAAAATCAGTCAGCTGGATAAGGTTTGTATTGGAAGGACTACAGTTTTTCCACTAGAGGGCAGCAAAGGCTCACGGAGCAGCTGCTCTATCAAATCAAATCAAACTTTATTTATATAGAACTTTTCATGCATAGGATGCAACACAAAGTGCTTAACAGATTAAAATGGCCTATATAACCCACATTCCCTCCCTTTCCCACACTTAAAACAACTGTGATAGTTTCACCCCAATCCACAAACCATTCCCAAGTGTGCACGCACACACGCACACACGCACACACACACACACACACACACACACACACTCGTCCACATAGCACATTAAAAGGCCACAGTAAACACTAGGCTGAGCTCAGATTGGACAGGTAATGCCATCAAGGGAGCCATCTGCCTCGACAGCAGCAGATTGACGGCAGCAGCCAAGACACCAATCCAGGGTGCCCTGGGAGGGAGGGTGGCAACCCCCACCACTACCTGGGCACTACCCTAGGAGTGCCCCAGCCGCCGCTACCAACCACCGGTCCCGAGGCAGAGGGCTCCACAGAGGAAACACTGGAAGGATTAAAATACGTGACATGTAAAAAAGCATGTACAAGAGCTACTATGGAAAATATCTAAAATGCATGATGTAAAATATCCAATAAAATGTGATTAAACAAATAAAACAACATAAATGTGTAACACAACAGTAATTAAAAATAAATAAATAAGTAAAACAAGCAATGCAATAAAAAGTAATCAGTTAAAAGTTAAACTAAATAGGTGGGTCTTGAGCCTGATCTTAAACACATGAACACTCTCTGCAGCCCTGAGATCTTCCGGCAGCCCGTTCCACAGGCGAGGGCCGGAATAACTAAAAGACACCTCGCCGTGAGTGTGAGTCCTGACTTTGGGAATGACAAGGAGACGGCTGCCAGAGGAGCGCAGGGACCGCGAGGGTTTATATGGTAAAAGCAGTGGTGAGAGATAAGATGGGCCAAGACCATTAAGACACTTAAAAACCATTAAAAGTATTTTAAAATCGATCCTGAAACTTAAGGAGAGCCAGTGCAGTGATTCTAAAACCGAAGTGATGTGCTCCCGCTTCCTGGTCTTCATCAGGACACGAGCTACAGAGTTTTGTAAAAGTTGTAAACCTGAAGTGCTCTTTTTAGGAAGACCAGAAAGCAGGGCATTGCAGTAGTCAATTCTACTGGTGATAAAAGCATGCATCAGCGTCTCCGTATTGGCCCGAGAGAGAATGGGGCGGACTCTGGCGATGTTCTTGAGATGATAAAAACCTATTTTAGTAATGTTTTCAATGTGGGGGATAAAAGTCAGCTGAGAGTCGAAAATCACGCCCAGGTTCTTCACTCGTGAAAATGGATTAAAAGACATTGACTGCAGTTTTGGTAAAAGCTTCTCTCTCTGGGCCTCAGGACCGATGACTAAAACTTCAGTTTTGTCCCGGTTGAGCTGGAGAACGTTTTCTGCCATCCAGGATTTAATGTCTAAAATGCAGTTTAAAAGTGCATCTATTGGCCGTGTGTCATCAGAAGACACAGAGATGTACAGCTGTGTATCATCAGCTTAACTGTGGAAATTCACCCCGTGTCTCCTGATGACGCCACCAAGAGGGAGCAGTCCCACAGTCCCCATATAGAGGTTAAAAAGTACTGGGCCTAAAACTGAACCCTGGGGCACACCATATGTGATGCTGTGTACCCCAGTGGAACAGGTATCCAAACTCACCATAAAAGTCCTGTCTGTGAGGTAGGAAGTGAACCATCTATGTACAACACCAGAGAGGCCGATCTGTTTTAAGTGGGCTAAAAGAATAGTGTGGTCCACTGTATCAAAGGCAGCGCTTAGATCCAGTAGAACCAACACTGTTGCCCTCCGGGAATCATAATTTATTCTAAAATCATTTAAAATCTTCAGAAGGGCCGTCTCGGTGATGTGGTTCACCCTAAAACCAGACTGAAATTGGACATCATTAGTGTTAACAAAATTGTTAAGTTGATTTAACACAAGCTTTTCTAAAATTTTGCTTAAAAATGGCAAGTTGGACACCGGTCGGAAGTTGTTTAAATCATTAAAATCTAAATTGCTCTTCTTCAACAGGGGTCTCACCACCGCCCGCTTAAAAGCAGCAGGAAAGACCCCCGTCTGAAGCGAGTAATTCATCAGAGATAAAATATCATCCTTAAAAGAATCATAAAATCGTTTACAAAACCTTGTGGGAATAGGGTCCAGGACACATGTGGTGGGTCTCACTGAGGAGAAAACTTTATCAAGAATCTCAGCTTCAACCGAGACAAAACTGTCCAGTGTTTCCTCAGGTAGACACACACTCTCAGACTGATCTGAAGCATTATTGCTTTGGGAGGATAAAATGTTACATCTGAGGGTGTCTACCTTCCCTCTGAAGTGGGCTGCAAACTCCTCGCAAAGAGTGTCTGAGGGGGTTTTCTGGGAAGAATTAGAATCACCATTTAAAATATTAGCAATTGTAGAAAAAAGCACTTTAGTATTATTTCTGTTTTCTGTAATGATTTTGGAAAAGTAATTGTTTCTGGAGTCTCTAACTGCTTTATTGTATAATTTTAACTGTTCATTATAGATTTGCTTATTTATTGTGATCCTGTTTTTCCTCCATCTCCTCTCTGCCACCCTGCAAGTTCTCTTTAGCTGCTTTAGATTTTAATTTCTCCAAGGAGATGTATGTTTTGACTGTAGTTTTTTGATTTTGGATGGGGCAAGCAAGTCCAGAGTAGATCTGAGTCCACTGTCTCTCACCTGTTGCAGTGTCTGACTCTGAAATAGGAGCAGGGACACGACTAAAACATGCAGGATTAGACCCCTGGAGGACTAGAGCACTGATATTTGATTCAGATTCTAACCTCACAAACAATTTGGGGGGAAAACTAATTTTATTAAAAAGAGGTGCAAAAACAACAAAACTGTATTTTATACCTCTGACTTTAGAACTGCATTTGCTCAAGATAATGTACTCAGGTTTATACTTGGAGGTAAGTGAATTAACCATACACATGTGACACCGGCAAACACCTGTTTAGACAGCATGGGATAAACTTCCACTGTTATGCTGACGATACTCAGTTATATCTATCCATTAACCCTGATGAACCTAATCGGTTAGTTAGATTACAGGCTTGCCTTGAAGACATAAAAAATTGGGTGACTCTAAACTTTTTGCTTTTAAATCAAGACAAGACTGAAGTTCTCATCTTTGGACCAGAAATCCAGAAAAGGAAATTGCTTAGTCAATCACCTGACCTGAATGGCATCAAAATTATCTCTGAGAACAAAGTAAGGAACCTTGGTGTTATCTTTGACCAGGACATGTCATTCAAATCCCAGGTTAAACAGGTTTGTAGGATTTCCTTTTTCCACCTTCGGAATATTGCTAAGATTAGAAGCATACTTTCCAGGAGTGATGCTGAAAAACTAGTTCATGCATTTATTACATCAAGACTGGATTACTGTAATTCATTACTCTCAGGAAGTCCACAGAATGTAGCTAAAAGTCTTCAGCTTGTCCAAAATGCTGCAGCTAGAGTTCTGATGAGAATTAAAAAGAGAGATCATATCTCTCCTGTCTTAGCTTCCCTACATTGGCTGCCTGTTAAATTCAGAATAGATTTTAAGATCCTCCTTCTCACATTTAAAGCTCTTAATAATCAAGCTCCACCTGACTGTTCCATATGTTCCTAACTGAGCACTTCACTCTTAAACTGCAGGTTTACTGGTGGTTCCCAAAATATCTAAAAATAGGATGGGAGGCAGATCTTTTGGTTATCAGGCTCCTTTCTTGTGGAACCAGCTCCCAGCTTTAGTCCGTGAGGTAGACACCTTGTCTACTTTTAAGACTAGGCTTAAAATATTTTTTTATTTGGTTAAAATCTGATGTTAGCCCAGATCTGGACAAGTGGGGGGAGTAGAGGGAGGTGGAATGTACAGTCGGTAAAAACGGTTTGCCCTGCCTACAACATGCCTCCATCTAAAAGGCTAGGTTATCATGAGTTATCTCTGTAGTTATGCTGCTATAGGCTTAGACTGCTGGAGTACATACTGACCACTTTCCACACTCAATTACTTTCTTCTACAATTTGCTCTTTAACTGCATTATTTCCTGCAATTTTAGATGTTAACTTTATTTTTTATTTGTTCCCCAATGAACATCATTATGTTCTGCTGAGCTGTGGATAAATACAATAAAGTTTATCTCTCACCACATAGAATATTTACTAAGAAATCACAATGTAACCATAGAAACATTACTTGGTATATATGTTGTGTGTGTGGATGTGTGTGTGTCTGCTCTGTCTTCTCAATCCCCAGTGAGTCGTGGTGGATGGCTGATTATACTAAGCCAGGATCCTCTGGAGGTTTCTTCCTGTTAAAAGGGAGTTTTCCTCTCCACTGTCGCTAAATGCTTGCTTAGTATGAGGATTGCTGTAAAGTTGTAAAGACTTGATGCAATTTGTTGGGTTCCTTCTATAGGAAACTTTTTTTCTGATTGGCTTAATGAACTGACCTGTATCGGAGTGTTTACTAAGTGAAGTGCATTGAGACGATTCTTGTCGTGATTTGGCGCTATATAAATAAACTTGAATTGAACTGAACTGAAATGAAATATATATATTTATAGATGTGCAGAATGACACTCTGGTGGTTTTAGTGCTCGCACCTGTTAGACCTGTTGATGCATGTGCCATTTGTAGGTAGTGAGACATCCAGTCGAGCTGATGCCAGAGCAGCAGCGGCTCCCTGAGCCAGTGCAACAGTGGAGTGAGGATTGTGGCTTGTGCTGGCTGTTTTTGAGCCACGCCCACTTCCAGAAGTTGTTCTGTGATTGGCTGATGGCTTGAAATGAGCTGCTAATGCCAAAATGATCCTCATCACGGACTTCAGATTGCCATCGACAACATCTGAAAACAGAAACATTGCCTGTATTTATATAGAGTTCCAGGAAGTACAAGTCAGCTGGAGGAGAAAGTAGCTTCAGAAAGCAGGATTTGGAGTCTTACTTCCTGATATTTGGACATCTCTTCTCTGATTGGCTAACAGCAACACAACTCTACCACTGACTGTTTTCTTTACAACACTGATGTTTTACCTCCACAAATAAAACAAGCTTGGAGAAGTTCTGTGGAGTTACTAATGCCAACAGTTAGCTTCTACTAGTCGAGACGTTCTCTGCTGATTCCTGGACGCTAAACCAACAACAGCCTTCCCTGTCATGAGTCAAGATGAACGAGTGCATGAATGCTAAGTGACAGTGTGACATAGATCTGTCAGGCTTTTCTAATCCTAGAGTTTCACCGTCTATTTTCTATCAGAAGCTAATGCAGGAGACAAGTGTGGGAGACTACTTTCATGTTCAGCCTGCATGACAAACTCTTGAGTGACTGATTATAATCAAAAATAATCATTAAAAATTATTTTTCCAGTGAAGCACACCTTTAAATATCAGCAGTGATGTTGAATAAAATAATTTCTTTGTTAGCCTAAGATGTTCGTACAGAAAATAATCAAAAAATACAGAACAGGAGAATTAAAAACTCTGAACGGTTTGCGGTTTACCTTTAGCAGATATATGTGGCATGCGTATGTGTCTGGAGGAAATGAACTGCAAGACTTCCTCCACATTCTTTCTGCTTTCCTCTTTGTTCTGTGGAGGTTTGTAGACGCCCTCCAGCACTTCACCAGCTGCCAAACAAAATGAAATGAGCAACAGGGAAACACATTAGGATATTATACAGCTTTGGTCTACATTTAACCTCCAAAACAACACCACACAAAACCAGAAAAAGGAAACTGGTGTTCTAGACTTGTGGTTAATACCATAGACAGATAGAGAATAGCACAGAGAACAAATTTGCAATATTTACCAACTATCTCAATTAGCTGTAGGAACACAACTCCATCCTGCAGATCGTGCCTGAGGTCTGTGATGGGCTCCAGACCTGGTTTCCTCCTCAGCTGAGAGTTTACCCAGGAAACATAAACTGCCAGCTGCTGCTGCAGTTCAGCCACCGGAGGCACAGATCCAACACATCACAAGATAACCACATAGACAAGTAAAGGGCTTAGTGATGGGAGCCAGACAGATCTGAGACAAATAAGAGCCTTTGTTTATCGGGGGGGGGGGGGGGGGGGGGGGGTAGCCCAGTGTCCCAAATATCTGCTGAGTTTCACTTTAGCTCTGGCAGACCGCTCATTAGTCTGGATCCACACCAGAGGAACCAGCACAACCTTTCATTCATTCTCCTGATTTAACAGTTACTGGAGCGTCACGTGACAGCTGGTCGTCCGGGTTACTCCTCAAAGAACGCACGCGTTACAGACAACAGAGAAAATTCCCTCTGCGCTTTCTATTCTTTCACTAAATCACTCGGAAATAAAGAAGTCGGTAATTTAGCTATTTACCGTGTTATCATAGCGCAGCTAGCCCCATTACTGCGACTCATATCACGTTTTAGGAGTTTAACATGTTTTTAACTTATTACGTTCGCGAGCTTCACACAGGTGGACTTAACATGAAAGGCAACATCAAACAACGAGTCCTTCTGGTCCACATGGCAGGTGTTTTTACATGTTGTGTTCCGCTGCCTGTCGAGTAACGCCGAGTAAACGTTACCTCGTTGTAGCCTCCATGAAGAACCTCATCCAGCAAACTTCCTCTTGAGAGTGAAGCGATCATCTTTTAACTCGAAACTCCATTTAGGACAGCTAACCGGTTAGCTACCACACCGGCGGATCCCCGTTATTAATGACTCCAGCCAGACAATGGGTCAAAGTCGGCTACCGTTACTCTGAGCAGCACTTTACGATGTTGACGCGGGCAAGCATTACTTCCGGTTTCAAAATAAAACTGAGAAAGAACTCCGGAAGTAATGTAAATAGAAAAAGAAGTTACAGGCGCGTCACAAGTACAGTACATTTTCTAAATGATTTTAAAAAGACAAGAAAACTAAAATAAAAAAAGATTAAATAAATGAAAAAAGAAAACAAGGGAGCCAGAAAATACACAGAAGTCTTCGAAACACCATCATGAAGCTAGTGAGCTAATTTTGGTCATTTATTTTAATTTATAATTGTGTGTCCAAACCTTTTGTTGCGAATACTCATTTAATAAGATTTATTGCATTTAATTAGAAAACAAGCATAGTTTAATTTGTACTTGTTCAACATTACATTGAAATTATTTTAATCAAGAGAACAAAATATTATATTTATTTTTTATTTTATATATATATAAAGAGGGAATTTTCTCTGTTGTCTGTAACGCGTGCGTTCTTTGTGGAGTAACCCGGACGACCAGCTGTCACGTGACGCTCCAGTACCTGTTAAATCAGGAGAATGAATGAAAGGTTGTGCTGGTTGCTCTGGTGTGGATCCAGACTAATGAGCGGTCTGCCCCCCCACCCCCCACCCCCCCGATGAACAAAGGCTATTATTTGTCTCAGATCTATTCTAAATGGCTAAAATGAAATAGGTACAGTTGCAGCAAATAGCCACCGGAGGGCAGCATTTTCCCACCTTCTCTTTATTCCTTACTGCTGTTTGAGGCCAGCAGAGGGCGCAAATGTACCATTCTTTTAAGGAAAAAAACAGTGCTTTCTACTAAGGAAGTCTTTTATCTTTACCAATACAGGTTCATCCCCTTCAAATCCTCCTCCTTCTCCTTTATAATATTATAATTCCCAAAATGTTTATTACAAACATTAAGATTTTTTTCAAGCTTCGTTAAGACATGGAGGCTAAAATGTTCTATACTAAATGGCTAAAATTGAATCAAAGATTTGATATTCATCACATTTAGAGATCCACATGTTTGACCTTAAATCAAAGCATTAAGATTTTTTAAAGCTTCATTAAGACAAGGAGGCTGAAATGATCTATTCTTATTGAATCTGTGCAGGCTTCCTAGTGATGAGTGGTTAGAGCTGTTGCCTTGCATCAAGAAGGTCCTGGGTCCGCTTACCGGCTTGGGATCTTTATGCATGGAATGTTCATTTTCTCCCTGTGCATGCGAGGGTTCTCTTCGGCATCCTCCCACCGTCCAAAAACATGACTGCTTTAGGTTGATTGGTCTGTCTAAATTGTCCTTAGGTGTGAGTGTGTGTGTGCATGGTTGTTTGACCTGTGTGTCTCTGTGTTAACCTGCGATGGTCCCAGGAGGCTTCATCACTTCTCATTTATTTACTTTTATTGTTTTTACTTTGTTTCATTTTTTTAAACTTTTTTAGTGAAATGACTAAATGACTAGTTTTTGGGGTTTTTATTTGAATGCTGTCAAATGTGTTTTGTGAGTTTTTTAAACAGCACTTTAGTCCACTCGGACTGATTTTAAAGTGATTTATATTTAAATAAGATTTGATATTCATCACATTTAGAGATCCACATGTTTGACCTTAAATCAAAGCAAAAATGAACCAGAAGAATAAATTATTCAGAGGTTAGATCAGACTTTTCCCCTCATGTCTCATCTCTGCCGGTATGTAATCACAGATGCGAATGGAAAAGGATCGGTATGTCATTTATTTGGATGTGATGCACTTCTCCCCCCATGAGCTGTCTGTCAGCGTTAGTGACGAGTACATCACAGTGCACACCAAGCACAAACACAGACAGGTGAGCATCAGCAGAATTACCTGCAGGACTAAGGGAATTGTTACTAACATGCAGATGTATTCTGCTTTCAGGACGATCAAGGCTTTGTTTCAAGAGTTTCTGAGGAAGTACAGGCTTCCATCCTCGATCACCTCCTGGACCAGATGCAACATTCCCATTTCCTTTGACGAGAAATCACAGAAAATGTAGAGGAAGCTCTCACAGCACTGGAGCCAGTTTTCTTGTTGTTTCTTTTTACATCAGCATTTAAATTTTGTCTCCATGAACAAATGCCATCTAATAAACCCGCTAACGTCTGACTTACTCTAATGTCTCAGACTGACAATCATGCTTTAACCACGTCTGGCCAACAAAACGACAAGAACCTGGTAGTGGAACGAGAATCCTTCTATTGACACACTGAATTCTCAATGCTAAACAGAGCAAACGTTAAATATTCACACCTCTCACCTAAAATTTTCTTTTTTTCACCATGAATTTAATTTTACAAACATTTAGCTCCTGATTAAGACAAACAAGCTAATCCTTCACCACATGTCTCTCCTGAAGGATGATGAGAGACTGGAACTGGATCTGCTGGTGATGTTTCCTGTGTGACGGCCATATTGGTCTCTGTAGGTGGGAAGAGGGGCAGGAGGACGAGAAGGGGGAGGAAGAGGAGGTTCGTTTGTTTATAATTTGTGGAAGAAAGCCACATAAAGACTCTGGACCAGATGTTTTCTCTGATACAAGGAAGATGGAGATGACCGACGGGGGGGGGGGGGGGGGGGGCAGAAGGGGCAAAACTGATGTATGTCTCTTTTCCATTAAGGAGAACAGCCACTGATTGATTTACATGATACACAATCTGTTGAATACATGTTGAAACACAAGTTTAAGTGTCCTGCCATGCAAAACTTCATTAAATGGCAGATTCACTGATAAGCCTTAGAAGCTTAGCATTAGCAGCTTCGCAACATGGCAGAACTCCTTCAGTTATTTGTGGAGATAAAACATCAACGTTGCTTTTTTTTACCAGAGTGAATGGAGACAACGGAAGAGTTGTGTTGTTGTTAGCCTATCAGAAGCCAGGTGTTCGAATAAAATACGATAAGACTTTACTGATCACACAGCGGGGAAATCTGTGCGTTACGACAGCTCAGGACAGATGATAAAAAAAAGTACAGCAAAGAGTCAGCTGTTCTACCACAACTATTTGCTGTCCGAGTGGTAGACATCTGTAAACACATGCATGAACATGTAAGTGCCACCAGGTGCATTGACCGTTGGGACCTTAGTTAAAGTAGCTGGGTGACTCATGATATCATAATGTGTTGTAAAACCTAACGGCTTTTGGAATGAATGGTCTACGGAAGCGCTCCTTCCAGCAGCACCCACCAACTCGTGCAGAGGCAGATGTGGGTTGTTCATGATGGATGTCAGCTTGGCCAACATCCTCCTCTCACCCACCACCACAGACTGCAGAGGGCATCACAGTACAGAGCTAGACCGCTGCACCAGTTTGTCAATCCTTCTCCTGTCCCTGTCCATGCTTCCGCTCCCCCAGCAGGCCACTGCATAGAAAAGTGCAGATGACAGCATCGAACAGAGACCTGCTTACTTCGAAGGACCTCAGTCTCCTCAGCAGGTGAAGTCGACTCTGGCCCTTCTAATACAGGGTGTCTGTATTTGCAGTCCAGTCCAGTTCATTGCTGAGGTGATCACCCAGGTACTTGTTAGAGTCCACTGTCGCAACGAGTGATGTGCAATACCACTAATATCATTTCCAAACTGATACCAAATAAAATTAGGTCCAGGATCGGCAATACCAATCCGATACCAATACTTTGCTCAAAGATTTTTTGTTTGAAAAATGAAAAATTCTTGGAACAATTAATTCTTTAAGTACTGAAACTGTCAAGGATGAAGCTGCTGAGATCTCTTCATGTGAGAGGAATTTAGTGCCAAGAGCTTAATGAACAGGTTTTGAATCGACCATAGAACTATTACAAATTAATAAAGGATGCATCCATATATCAGCAATGACAGCATCCTCCTGAACACATAGTTGTATACATGTGTGTGTGTGTGTGTGTGGGGGGGGGGTCTTCTTGATCCCCAGTGAATCGTGGTGGATGGCTGCTTATACTGAGCCAGGATACTCTGGAGGTTTCTTCCTGTTAAAAGTAAGTTTTCCTCTCCACTGTCGCTTAATGCTTGCTTAGTATGAGGACTGCTGTAAAGTCACTGACACTATTCAGTGACTTGATGCAATTTGCTGGGTTCCTTATATAGGAAACTTTGTACTGACTGGTTTAATGAACTGACCTGTATTAGAGTGTTTACGATGTGAAGTGCCTTGAGACGACTCTTGTCTTGATTTGGCGCTTTATAAATAATCTGAATTGAATTTATTAATTTGATCAGAAAAAAGAACAAACAGACAGAACTCAGATCTGCTTCAGCTGAGCCCTTTATTACATGTGAAGCTAATTTGAAATCAACAATAATGTATCAAAGAAAGATTAACCACATAATCAAAGCAAATATTTTTGACACATTTTTAGAATACCGCTGCTCTGGTGATCATGCAGGCCAACAGATGTTTTTTCTTTTCTCATTTCATTGCTATATTTCTATGAAGGCATCGAAGAGCTACGCTTCAATAACAAGCTTCTCCCTGATGTTGATCATTGGACGCAGCATCAGTTGCAGTAAAAGTCCCATTTCTGAAGGAATAAAGAAAACAGGAGACGTAAGAATGAATGAATGTGAGCTTTTAAACACAGACGTGTGTTTCACTCACAGTTGTTTTTACTTCAGTGCTAGCTGGTGTGAGAGCGTGCGTCTCCTCCACCACGCTGCTGGGGAAGTGGCCGATGCGAGCCTCCTGCTCCCCGTAGTACGAGTCCTGTACCTGAACAAGCAGACACACCTGCTGGGTTAAAAGGTAATGCTGCAGATGGAGATAAGCTCTGTCCGATTTCTGAAAATATGTTTTTGTCATTGATTTCTTGATCACATGTGGGGGACAATTAGTGTTTGTCATGGACATAGGTTTTTTTTGGAGGGGGGGCAGGGTCCAGTCCAGCCCCCCGCTATATTAAACGGACACTGGTTGAGCACTAGGACCAAGCGGAAAACAACTGCTTGCGTTGAAGCCTTAGAACCATCCATAAGCTAATCTATTGGCTCTATCATTACATGCTAACATGTGATTGGCCGTTCCTGCCACCTGTTACTTGACAGTTCTGCATTCCTGACATTGCATCAAAGAGCCTCTAGGCTGTAGTTTTCTGCCACAGGAATGCAGAAATGAGGTCCATACCCCAAGGTCCTATGTGCATGTGTGTGTGATGATGTGAGGGAGCAGGAGGAGAAAAATGTATGGGGATGGGGAGGAATGGTTGGTTGGCCTAAGCCCTCCAGGGAGCCAGCTCCCCCACTGGCCCCAATAGGCACCTCTGTTCCCAAAATGCCACCCAGGACATGGAGACCCCAGAATTATTTTTTCAGAGGAGCCAAGGTCCACCTGAGAACCCTGAGCCAGTGCCAGGGCCAGGCGCTGCCGCATGTTCCCGCCTTCTTCCCGGCAGCATACATGTCAGGACCCAATCCCAGGACCCAATCCCCAGGGCCCTGCACAGATTCCCGCAGGGCACCTGGGCCGGGACCCCCCCCCCCCCCCCCCCCCCCACACACACACACACACACACTCCTAAAGTCAAACAACATCTGTGATGTTTGATATCTTTGATCAGCTGTGACAGCCATCTTGAATGATGCTGAATCCAAAGGTATGCCATGGGGTGTCAGCTATGCACTTACGCTGCCAGCCCAGAACAGGTTGCCTCTGCCTTTTAGCATTGCATAAACATAGACGAGCTGCCCTTGTCGAATGGGGATGAACCTGCAGTCTCCAGGGTAGAAGTCCTGCAGTGCACGAGCTATCAAAATGGGATCTGTGCAGGAATATAGTGTGAGACTCACACAAGTTTGGCATGCATCATTATTATATTAACATATAGTCCAAGAAAGCAGGCAGAACCAAACAGTCAAAGGTGTATATACTCACGACTGCATTCAGAATCAGCACAGAGTTTCTTTTCAGAGAGTTTAGGCATCTGCCTCCCGGCTTCACACGCTGCCACGAGGAGCCCTGCTGAAAGCAAAAGCCAGAGTCTGGAAGCCATTTCAACAGAGAAACACACCTAGAGCTGCAGAAGTGCTGCTTAGCTCTAGTTTGTGCTGACTTCTAGGGGGAGGTGCAGTCACCCCTCACCCACCTTTTCCTCATAATGAACAGAGCTCCCTTGAAAGCCTCCAAGCAGGTAAACAGGATGGGGGGATGAGGAAGAGGAGGGGGTGCACTGGAGTAAACAGACTGCTGTTTGTGTCCATTTTCCACCCAAGCAGCCGTGGGTTCAGCAGGCAGGTGAATTTCTGAGTCCATCTGAGCTCATTTCTTCCTCTGTTCTCCTCTTCCTGACTGTCTGCCCTTTACCTGTGAAATCAGGAAGAGGCGTGGCCATTGAGTGTATTTACATGTGGTATGCTTCCACTGCCAAGGAAACCAGCTGAGCCTCTCTTGCGCAAATCCACTCCGTCACAAAACACACACTCACTCACACACACACACAACTGTAAGGTAAGAGACTCCCTTTTTTTCTTTCTGCAGATTAAATAATTCACATCTTAACAAAACAACATGAAACTGAACTTTAAGAAACAGAATAAATGTCTTTTTAACAGTTTAAGTTTGGATGAGGAATGGAAATGACAGATAGAGGTGCTGACCTGTGAAACTACTGCCAATGAGACTAAGAAGGATCATATGGAGACAGCAAAGCATTATAATCAGATTGACATGTGTTGTATTATTCCATTTGGTTTATTTAATTTGTCCATCGTCTTTAGTCATAACTGTTTCCTAAAGATGTGGCCAAAATGTTTCATTTCAGCTTTCCCAGGAAGATAAAAAAAGTTGTGTTACTGGAATGAAAGTTCAGCTCAGAGGAATTTAAGGAGGGGAGCAGAACAATGACAACCATGCTGCTATTTCTGTCAAAGAAACCAAAGCACCTGCTGGACAAAAGACCTTCTTTTAGGTCATTTGAGATTATATTACCAGGAAAAAAAGGTTCAAAAGTGACACGTTTTCTTTAGTCTCAGACTCATCTACAGCCTTCTGTTCTTGTTTACAGATCTGTCAGAGAAGAATTAAAGTTCTACACACTTCAAACAGCTCCTGTGAGGAATTTTGTGGGAAACTAAATGGGAACATGATCCAATCAAGACCAGAAAACCAATAAATATAAATTCTGACCCTGTCTGACTGTGGGTTACACATTCAACATCTCCATCAGCGATGTTCACCCCAATGAAAAACAGTCTCCCCTCTCCCAGCATGGAGGACTCTTTCTTTCATCTCTCCTCTTCCTCCTCAGCGGCCCTCTCATTTAGTCTACCCTCATCTTCATCGTCCCCTGGTGGCGTCGACAGTGGAGGAGCGATAGAGACCGATCTAATCCTGGCTGCAGAGCTTGGCCAGGCGCTACTGGAGAAGAATGAAGAGCTGGCAGCTTCTCTGGAGCACAGAGAAAGGGAGATTGAGGTAGGAAGAAGTACAATTCTATTTCATGTAGAAAGTTATTTATTCTAAATAACAACTGGCTGAAGATGTTCTGGACTATATATATATATATATATATATATATATATATATATATATATATAGTTCTCCAGTAAAACATCAAATTTGAGCTTTTTCTGGAAACATAATTTTGACTTTAATTTCAATGCATCAAATTTAAAAATGTTAGCAACAAATTTCTGTCCTTGCTGTCCAACATGGGACATTATTGCTCCAGTGCAGTAATTTGTTCCTCATGATGCATTCATGTAGGTGTGATAATGCTTTCTGTACCTTTTCCTTTAATAAAAATGTCCTACAGTGCAATTAAAACAACAGACACGTTTCCTTGTCTCTGATAGGAGGGAATTAGTGATTTCTCGTCTGTCATGATGGTTCATGTAGAGTTTCTTGCTTCAGGCTTTAGAGCAGCAGAGGCTGAACCTCCAGAGGAAGCTGGAGATGAACCAGCTGGAGTCTGGTCAGAGAGAGTCTGAGCTCTCAGCAGATCTAGCTGCTCTGAGAGCCGAGCTGGAGAAGTACCACCATGAGGGGCGGGACCGGCGTAAGGATGAGAGCGAACAGATGGCCCAGTTGGCCAATCACAACCAGCGTCTGGTGGAGCAGCTGTCTGAGGTCAGTTCTGTCAGACAGATGGTTTCTGTCTGACTATCATGGTTAGATATCTACAATGCAACCAAACAGGTCTGACATGTTTACATCTCCCACACGTTACAGGCTGTAACCCTGGAGCACACTTTGAGGACTGAGCTGCGTTCCCTCAGAGAAGAGATGGAGGATTCATCGTTTAGTCGAAATATCAGCCTTTCACAATTAGAAAATATGCAAGCAGAGGTATTTTTACTACAGACAGAATACTGTTATCACTGTCTCTAGTTTGGAAACTACAGTATACTGTAAAAGTTCATGCACACATATTTTAAAAACGTGGCTGAACATTGCTCTAGAATCCCAATAGCTGTGATCAAGAAAAACATCAATTAATGTCTTGCATGAAATGCAGATTTTTATTTAACTTCATCTTCTATTTTAGCTCTTATAAATACTCTGTTCTCTGCAAAGCGATGTCAGGAATTAGACCTTTAACACTTAAACCTGACATCACATCTCACATCCTGCACACTTTTGCTAGTTTGGTCTACCTTTTTTGAGGCAGGATTAAATATTTTTAATTGCCATAGTTTAGCAGAAACTGAATCTAACTGATTTAATTTGCTGAATTTTAGTTTAAATTAAGGTTTTAATTGTTTATTCACTCATATTCAGAACAGAGTTTTGCTGGAGCGCATGTCACACATAGAAAAGCAGCTGAAAGCTTCAGAGGAAGACTGTCAGCGAGTCCGAGCTGAGCGAGAGGGACTGAGAGAGAAACTCTCTAATCTGCAGGAGAAGCTGAGTGAGAAACAGTCTGAGGTGAGAATCAGGTGTTTGAAATCAACCAATGAGTCGGCTGCTGAGAAAAACAACAAAATCATGACTCAGACAAATGTGACTAACACACACACAGCAACAACAATGCCTGTGCTCCTGCCTTACAATGTGTGTGTGTGTGTGTGTGTGTGTGTGTGTGTGTGTGTGCGTGTGCGTGTGCGTGTGCGTGTGCGCGCGCGCGCGCGTGTGTGTGTGTGTGTGTGTGTGTGTGTGTGTGTGTGTGTGTGTGTGTAGATCGAGCAGGAGCAAGGGGTTGTATTTGAGTTGCGCACCTTAAATCACTCTTTACAACAAAAAGCTCTGAACCTCGGAGAGGAGAACCTCCTGGACAGAACACACACACAACCATTGTCTCTGCTGAGTGAAATTCAGCAAACACAGGTACACACACACACACACACACACACACACACACACACACACACACACACACACACACACACACACACACACACACTAACAATCTACCTTAGATGTGAACTAGTTCTGCGCTGACGCCCCTCTCATGATAAAACTGTGTACACACCTGGGATTGTTCATGTTGTGTAATCTGCATCTGTAACTCAAACACCTAGTTTTAGTAATCCTTGAGATTTAAAAGCTTGAGCCTTTAGTGTTGTGTTTTACTTCTCTCCCACCAGACTACAGAGGCTCTTATGGCTCACTCCATTGTGCTGCAGGCTAAAGATGAAGAAATACAAAGATTAAAGGAGGAGGTCTGATAAACACAACATTATCACACACATTTTTTAAATTGTTCTTCTTTAACCTAAAACAACATGTCTAAAAGGTACATTTAACTCATCTTTTGTGCTATTATGTGGGTCTCTACTGCCTGAATAAAAGCTCTCCAAACCTAAATAAAATTGTCCATGAAATTGTTTGGTTTTAGGAAATATATGCCTAAAAAAGGGTCATTTCAAAAAGCCCCCATTTGTGATGTCACAATTAGGGAAATTAGCATACAACCACCCTCACCTGTTGATGCTGGAGGGACAGTGACCCTACTCTGAACCCTCTGAGATATAATTTCTGAGCTTCTCCATTGGTTGACCCTTAGCCCAGTCACCTAATCACGTGAATCCACCATGATGGAGATCAGCAGTGACTTACAGAGCAGTGAATGTTGAGATAACATGGCAACAGAAGGTTTTTTTGTGTGTCAGTTTAGTCTGGCTTCTACTAGTTCAAGATCAGTTCAGTCGTTGGAAGAGGTAGCACCCTGAGGTGGGGCTGTTTACAAAAGTTAAGTGTCAGCTAGCTTGAGGCGTCAGCTAGCTTGAGGGCTGCTAGTACGTTTGACTGACTTTTGCTGTTCATCCCCATCTTCTGTCTCAATCAAAAGTCATACGATAAAAGACAAGTTGAGTTTAGGCCCTTGTCTGTTAGACAAGATAAAAACATTTAGTGTTTAGAAGGTGTTTCTAATCAGATTTCTTCTCATTCTGCAGCTGCAAACTCAACAGAAAGAGCTTGAGTCTCAGAAAGAGGAACTCAAACCTTTCAGAAGCAGCCCAGGAAAGCAGAGCTACAGGTAAGACTCAGCTCTCATCTGTGACTCGTTCACTTTTTGACTCAGTCCAATTCAGCACAGCTAATCGACCTTAGCAAACACAAAGAAGCTACAATTTTATTTACGAGTAGCAGAGAATCCTTCACAACACTAAAAAGCTAACTGGGAGTATGGGATCTTGTGTTCTAGACTTGACCAAGGTGACTAAAACTCCATCCTAGCTGATGACAGGTGGTGTCAGGAATGGTTTGAACTGATTGTATTCTTCTGTCTGTTTTGCTGATTATCAATAAATATCCAGTTCTCTGGAGAGTGAACTGGCCACAGTCCGTCAGGAAAAAGAATCCCTGACTCAGCAGCTTCTCAACACCATCAAACACAAGGTGGTGCTGTCTCAGGAACTGGACGCCTGGCAGGTAAATAGTCCGATTTTTAAAAGCCTCGTTAATACACCTTATGAACACATCTAATCCTCGTTTTCTGTGTTTCTGCAGGAGGACATGCGTCTGGTGATCTGTCAACAAGTGCAACAGAGAGAGGAGGAGAAGAAAAAAGAGGACGAGAAAGAGAAAGAAAACATGGCCGGACTCCAGAGGAGCAAGTCGTTGAAAGTGAAGGGAGAAGGCGGCAGAAGGTTCTTCGCTTCTTTTTTCAAAGATAAATGACATGATCCGCTTTTACACAACACCTGATGTCATCATCAGAATGTTATGTTTACAGATTTCATACCCGAATGTATTTAAGTGTACAGTACATTATTAATATTAGATTTTATAATAAAGCATCACATTAGTGAGTGTTATTGCATATTCTATAGTGTTCATGAACGAAACTACAGAAACCAACTTCAGGAGAGCAGGATGTGTCCGATTACAAACTTCACTTCAGCCTTCTAGAGTTAGACAGAAGCTTGCTGTAAAGGGATATTTCAGCCACTTTTATAGTTATTCACAAATTACTGGCATGTCCAGAACTTGTTGAATGGCCTCTTTTTGGATAGATTCCTAAAGGACTGACAAGCTGACAGCTAGTGCATTACTTACATCTTATAAAATCTCCTTTCAGTGTTTCACGGTAACATTATTTTATGAATGTTTTATGAATTCTGACGTGAAAATTTACCTGTGAGAGGAATTCTACATCCTGCAAAGTCATCGGTGTAAAAGTTCATCAAATAATGTTGCATGAACTGATGAAACTTTAGAGAACAATACACTTTGTTCTTGGATGTGTTTGGCCTAGCCATTAGCTTATCGATCCTTTTAGATATGAACTTTATTTCTCCAAACAGAGGTTGTTTAGAAAGATATCTGCAGTTGGGAAACGGTAGTGACTCTGTTCAGAAACACTCCAGAATGGCTGAAAACTCCTTTCCATAAGACAAACTGAAATTGTATTTATTATTACATGAATAGTGTGCAGCTACTCAACCTGATGTCTCTAATTACCACAAAGAAAACGAGCAATTAATGTGTTTATCTATAACATTACAGGAAATAGAATAATGATTATGTTTGCATAAGGCCAGAAAACACAATAAATGTGACCTCTAGCAGCTCAGGAAAACACACGAGGTAATTTAGTTAGAGAGGTCTGAGCAGGAAGTGTACAAAGGGACAGGAATCAAACAAGTTAAACGCACTTTGAGGTTCTGTTCATGTTTCAAGAGTAGAAGGAAATATCTGCTGGTTTATTAGTGACAAGAACAAAAATAAACACAGAAATAAATGTTTTTAATAAATTAACATCAAATAAACAACCTCTCTTGATTCTCTGTTCATGCTGACAAAAATGAGACATCTGCAATTTGTTATGAGTTAAAAAAAGGCTGGAAATGCCAGTTTCATTAAAGTCGTTAGTGTTTCCACATCTTCATTTATAAACAATGTCTTCTCTCTGTGCATTGAGCCATCACGTTCCTCATGCAGAGCATGAGCATTTCCCCCTTCACATCAAGTCACATATACCCTGTACCAAACACACTCCTACACTTTAGAGGTCATACCGATGCTTTAGGAGAGGATTTTACTGCAGTTTAGTTCACTTATAGATGAATCCGGTCACAAAATCTGGATCCATTAGTACTTGATTTGTATTAGAATATGATAAATGATAATGATAAATGACCTGCACTTGCACAGTGTCTTTCTGAGTCAGAGGACACCAAAGCACTTTACACTAAAATATGTAAACAAGCTCATAAACTCCAGAAGAATGCTGCAAAAAGCATAACGTTGAAGGTCATTTTTCAACCAACAATTCCCTGAATGATGAAAAACACCAGTGAAGGTAGACAGGAAATGATCTGTTATTCAACAAGATCCATACACATTTCCTGCTGAATTATCTATAGTATAAAAATGATATTTTAGGTTTGTGGTACATAAAGTTTGTGGTCCTTTGACTTTTCCTCCGCAGGAAGGGTTAAGAGGGACACACATTTATTATGCACCTACTTAAAGTCCCATCCATTTCTTCAGTACAACTCTCATGTCCATCAGGAAGCATCCTCAGGGAACTGAGAGGTAGGCTGCAGGTGAGATCCATTAAGGGTAGACAAACAGGAAGAGTTTTGGTACAGCCGATAAACCGTGGAAAGCCTGGAAAGTTGTCCTGACGGGGAATCATGCTTCCATTTTAGGGAAGTGGAGGTTATCCAACATTGACACCGAGGCCAACTTGCAGCTTGTCACCTCTGTGATTTACAAAGGCACCCATGATCAGGGTGGCTGGGAGCGGCGTCAAACGCTTCTCCAACACACCTCCTATTATACAGCGGCTGTTGATCATCCCTGCATGCACAAACAAAAGGATATCATCTGCACTGGACGTTTTCTGAGCACTGACTGGGACACACTGGTCATAAAAGTTGCGAAACAGAATCACCTCGAAACACCATGTTGGCCTCTGGGAGCTCCATCTGGTAACCAAACGAGGTTGTTGTTTCCTGTGTTCTGGTGCTGGCTTCAAACTCCACCCCGACCTGGATCTAATCAGCACAAATCCACATAAATATGTTACATTTAAATGTTTACTCTGCTCAGCTGAATTGTCCAAACCTGTTTATTGGCTCTGTGGTAGTAGCTGGCATGGGCGCCTCCTTTGCCAGCATTCAGCGTCGCGACCCAGTTGGGTCCTGCATGGTGGCACAGACAAAATAAATAAAATAAACACAAATGCATCAACATCAACAGGTAATCTTTACATTTTAACTTTAATCTAAACACTTTCTATATTTTCCTTCACATGGTGTGCTCGTTAAATAAAAACCAACTCTGGGGCTGTAACTGCACTCTGCTGAAAACGTGAACTCTGGTAATGTTTCCAAACTTAGACCGTTATTCAATTCTCACCTGAGTATTGGCCCGCCAAGGTAAGGATTCCCCCTTCCTCTGCCCGCCCTCGATGGTAGACCAGTTCCCCACCCAAAACCAGTCCCGAGGACACACTCTGCAGGAAGTGTGCCACAAGGATGACTGTAGAAGAAGACATTAAAGTCTATACCGTAAAATGTATGCTAGAAATTAGGACATGCTGAAAAAATAGCAACAATCGCAGAGGAAATATCATCTGAACGTTTTCTACAAAGCCAAACCTTGTTGTGCACCTTGATCAGCCACAGCTAACAATCCAGTCATACATACCTGACTCTCTGAGGATGTCTGGGTTGGCCACCGTCACAGCAGCGGTGAAGTCACTGCCTCGGTACTCGGTTTCAAACTGCCATGTTACAAACTGAGACTGCTGGGTCTAGGACACGTTTCAGGCTGGTCTTAGGGTTTATTATCATGGGAGTTGGATAAAAGAAGATAAAGGTCAGAAACTTGGGACGTTACCTGAAACACTGTTCTGGCTCGAATGTGCTCAGTGAGATGTAGCAGAGCGTGAGCGTTCAGACTTCCTGAAGAGTCCATCTCACCGATCAATGCTGGGGCATCCTGCAGTATTACACCACAAACCTCAGTCACCTTCTTTTTGATTTAACTCTGACAAATAAATAATCGGTGGTCAACATCATTGATCTGATCATGTATGACCTTGTCTTTGCTGCAGTCATCAGACTGTAGATGCTCCACGTGGAATCGATAGTAGGATGGACTAACAGCACTGAGGTGGAGCGTATGACTGACCTGGAGGTAGAGCCACCAGAAAATCAGATAAAAAACACAATCACTTTTCAGGATTAATACAAATGAATGTGAGTATATGACTCACCTTGAAGAAACTGCTCAGAGTTTTGTTAACAATCATTTTGACACCCTCAATCTGATTGGGAAACACGTCTGAGGGTTAAAGAGGAAACAGATCAGAAACACTAATGCTATTAATTGGGGGTGTAAGACAATACCGATGCACTGAAAGATCGCAATATTCTGTGTTAAGATAATAAATCAATATTTGAAAGTAGGATATCATTTTTATTGAGAATTTACAGGCAAATATTTACTGCCCTTTTTGTTCGGTGCAGTTCAAACGCCGACTGTAAGGTGGCAGCAGTTTTACCGCCTTCATTCTGATAGAAAAGCAAGATCTCACAACAACGCTAGATGTGTTCTGGAAGCGTCCTGTCTGAGTTGTACAATTCATTTCAGTTAAAAACTGAAAATATCATCTCGCTTTTCTTATTTCAATTTATCGTATTATATATATGCATATATATATATATATATATATATATGCATATATATATATATGCATATATATATATATATATATATATATATATATATATATATATATATATATATATATATATGCATATATATATATATATATATATATATATATATATATATATATATGCATATATATATATATATATATATATATATATATAATATATACACATACACACACACACACACACACAGAGAGAGATAGATAGATAGATAGATAGATAGGTGGGTGGGTGGGTGGGTGTGTGTGTGTGTGTGTGTGTGTGTGAGACACAATCAGCCAATTGCCGATATGTACGGCAGATTTTTATGGGATAATTTTCATGGATGTTTTCCACCTAATTTTCATGCTAAAATGACATAATTTGCAGTACAACATTTCTGAAGCTGAATATTTTTTTAAATTCTGAATTTAACAGTTAAATCTTAACTTTGTGCACTGCTCAGTCACTCTAAATAAAGTTAATTTAGAGTCTTTATTATGCTCATATTCATAGTGAACTTAAAAATACATCAAATTTAATTCTGCAATAGGGCACCGGGCTGCCCAAGGATGTGCCTGCCTTTAAATTGGCTTTACTAAGAACCGTGCTACCCTTATAACACCAAATTCTTTCTAGTGCACAGCTCTACTACTAATGTATTTAGCTTAGACTGATCCATAGATGAGCTATTTATCTTACTGTTCTACTTCATCAACAACACACTGAATTCTTTGTTCAAAAGCACCAAACTGTGTGTACTTTCCTCTGGAGCTACCATGTCTTCCACCAAACATGTTAATCGTGTTTTTAAAGCAGATGTACCTTTGCAGCTCCTGTGAAGAGAGTGGAAGCTGCCTGGGTTGGGCAAACGGTCATCTCTCCTCTCCCAGCGGGGGGGGCTGTCCCAGTGAGCTGGATGTGCATCCCAGCGAGAGGGAGGGGGTTCGGTGGAGAAAGGCCAGTTCTGGTGGCCGAGACTGGAAGACAAGGCCAGAACGCTGCCCATCAGGGCTTCTTCTACAGGACACAAAGACAAACCTCTGCTTGATTTTCTTGACCAGGGATCTTAAAAACACTGACAGGATGTGAAATAACACTTTTAAGTTATTATGGCGAATCCTTAAAATGTGTTTTTCTTCTAAAATGAGTTTAAAACATTAGGTGCTTTGATGATGGAATAATATGTGTGCAGGTGCAGCATTCCCGTTAGCTGTATGACCTTAGCATATGCCAAAACTACCATTTATGAGAGAATATCATTCATTCATCAACTCAAGATACCTTAAAATCCAGAGAGGTGCTGCGGACCACGCATCAGAACCGCTGTCAGGCGTGTTTTATCATTTAACAAACTACTAACTTAAAAAGCGAAGTGATGCTGAGGATGACTGATGCTGCTCCTGCAGGAGATGCGGCGCCCCGTTCAGCAAATATGTCCGTCCATAAGAATCACAGCCAGGGGGAAAATTAGAACAAAAATGCGTTAAAACGAGAAGAATAAACGAAAATCAGCTTTGTTCTAACATATTTTGAAAATTTACATTTTGCTGTTTGGAGAATGCGAGATTTCGTGAGGAAATTACGTAACGTTCCATGAAACGTGTTTCTAGTCGGACTGTTTTGTGTGTGACACCAGCGCCACGGCGACTGCACAGGCGACTCGGTCGACTTTGATGCAGCGGAGAGGAACAGAAGGTCATCTGCAGCAAATGAACAGATTGCATCAGAAACATTGGATCATTGGAGTCGGCCGTTCTAGACACGAAACGCTGCTTTTATTCTAAAGTCTGCTCCGGCCGGAAGTAGATTAGTGACCGGTGAGAGGCAGGTGGGGGGTCACTGACTCACTTTTTTCATCAATCTACGCAAGGAGAGTATTTTGGGACAACTTTAAGAGCTTCTAGGTCAATTCCAATAGTTTGTGTTTGGGATGGATGTGCCTCCTGCACGGTCCATACTGCTGGTGGGAGAGGGGAACTTCTCCTTTTCCTCCTCTGTGTGTCAGCTAGAAGCAGAGAGCAGCATCACCGCCACTTGTCTGCAGCATCAGGAGGAGGCACTGCGGCAGGAGGGTGCAGCCATCAACATCCAGACCATCCAGGACTCAGGTGATGAACCCCCAGCTGCTTCTGTGTTTTTGATGCTTTGTGTTGTTGACTTTGTGTTGTTGTTGTTTGTTCTTACAGGAGGATGCGTGCTCTTTGGGGTGGATTGCACCAAGCTGGGGGAGTGTGTCTCCCTGCAGGGCCGAGTGTTTGATCGGGTGGTGTTCAACTTTCCTCACTGTGGAAGGAAGAGTGGAGTGAAGAAGAACAGAGAGCTGCTGAAAAACTTCTTCCTCAGGTACACCACCATCATCATCATCATCTCTTAACATCCTCCAGGTTTCAGTCCTTTAACAAAGCAAAGGGCATTTTCTGCTCATTTAACACTTATATCCATATTTTCTATTTGAAAGCTTAGTTCATGGTGTCACCTTCAATTATAACTAGTGTGACCACTCTTGAGGGAGAGGCGGGCCACACATACACATACCGTGGTGTCTGGCTCGATGACTCCCTCTCCCTCAAGCCCCGTATAGATAATCTAGTGAAGAAACTCGGACTGGGTTTCTTTTTGTAAATAAACGGTGTTTTCCTTTTGAGGTAAAAAACGACTAGTCACTGCAACGTTTCTGTCTATTCTGGATTATGGGGACCTTTTGTATATGAACGCCTCAGCACAGTGTCTTGTTAAGACTGATGTGGTTTATCATGCCTCACTGAGGTTTATTGCTAACTGTAGACCACTGGCCCATCATTTAGAAGTGCATTCTCCAGTGGGATGGCCGTCTTTGTCCACCAGGAGGTTGGGACATTGGTACACTTTCATTTAGAAGGCCGTGCTTGGATTACTACCCACCTACATCTGTAACTTAATCTCACAGAGAAGTGTAACTTCTACAGTCTGTGTACAAATGATCAACTGTTACTTAGTGCTGCGTTTGCTCGCACCGAACGAGGCAAAAGGGCTTTAGTCCACTCTGCTCCTTCTGCATGGAACAGGCTGCAGGAAAACAGGAAGTTAACCGCTTTTCCTGAATACATTTTTGAACACATTTAAAACCAGACTGAGCGCCCTTGAGACAGATTCCCTGTGTTTTAACTGCCTTCTGTAATTTAGTACATAACATGTCTGTGGAGCTGAAAATTTAGTGACTGTAACTTTTGCTGCCTCTTGGCCAGGACTCCCCTGAAAATGAGGTTTTTAATCTCAATGGGACCTTCCTGGTTACATAAAGAATAAATAACAGTGGTTACATGTCAAATATTAATATTCAACTATCTAAGCCTTTTGGATTATTATAAGGACATTTAGACATTTTAATGTTTAATTAATCTATTGAAATCAACTCATATTGATGTGCAACATTATAAATGGTGGGTGCCATTGCCATAGGATATAATGTCACCACAGAATGAACAACAGCGTTTGGTCTGCTGTGGCTACGACCGTCTCCTTGTGCTATTCTCTTCAGTTTTCAGATTCAGTGTACTGATATTTATTTCTTGCTCAGCTGTATTCAGGTGCTGGCCGAGGATGGGGAAGTTCACGTCTCCCTGTGCAACGGTCAAGGCGGGACACCGGCGGATAAGCCAAGGCGTGAGTGGCACAACAGCTGGCAGGTGGCCGCTATGGCAGCAGAAGCACATTTAATCCTCAGTGCTGTTTGTCCGTTTGAAAACGAGAACTATCCAAGCTACAAGTGCACTGGATACAGGTAAGAAACCAAGGTGAGTGTTGACCTTAAAGAGCAGAAGCACCTCTTAGTCCCCCCCCCCCCCCCCCCCCCCGTGTGTTTTTGGTGTGTTTGAGGCTGTTTTGTTGTTGCGCAGGAGCCAGGACAAGGGCTTTCATGTGGAGAAAGCTTTGCTCCACATCTTTTCTCGCAGTTTCCCTTACATTCCTGTTCAGATAACTCACATGGAGGAAGTGGTCGAAGGGGAGAATGTCCACTACAACATCCCGGCGGAGCTGAGTGATTACGTGTTCAGGTGCAGTAACACAGCTGCTCTCCTGCTGTCCAGCTTTAAGTACAAGCCACTTACTGTCTCCTCTCTGTCATCAGGAGATTTCTCAGTCCAGATTCTGTCCATCCTGTCAAGTTGGTGCAAGATTTCTTTCTAAAGGAACTGTTGGCACACTGGTCGGTTTCCATGGCAACTGCCTCCGCTCCCTTCCTTATTGCGGCCAAACAGCTGCATTCATGCTGCCACGGCGTTGATAACTCGCAGTGTTACTGGATCCACCTGCTGCAGAGAGACCTCACCTGTCCCGCTGAAAGAAAAGATCCAAACATACAAGAAGCATCAAGTGCTTCAAAAGCTGCCTGCAATAAAGAGAACAGGATGAAGAGCTTATGGCCGGCGTGCTCCAGTGATGTTCACCCTGAAGTGGAAAGTGGTCTATATGCGCTGCGTCCGACATTGCTCCCTCAGCTGAACGAGTTTCTGGCTGGAAAAGAAGCACAGCTTCAGGGGGGGAGAGATGTGAGGTCTGAAGGGGAAAAGAATAAAAACGATGAGGGTTGTAATGGTGCCATCAGCTCATTCTTTGGCATTAGTGGTGTGGTGTTCAGGAACATAGCCATCAGCCTGTGGGCCCTGCCTGCTTTCCACCAGCTTCTCCTCAGAGGTGTTTTCCCTTCAGACACCGAGCCAATTAAATTACTAAGAAGTAGGCTGGAAAAACTCCTTTCTCCCTACAGAGTCTCTGTAGCAACAGAGGAGAGAAGCCTGCAGTTGACAGTAGAGCCACTGGGTTTGGTTGGTGAGGTTTTTCAAAGCAGTGTAGCTGATAGTTGCCATGTCACCATCACTGTCTCTCTGAACCTGGACCTCCTCGCCGTGCTCCTGTTTTCACTCCCTGACTGGCGTTTGCTTTGGTCTCACGAGCCACGTTTCATAAGACAGTTTTCACATGGCCCACCTCCCGGGACGCCTTTCTGTCCTTTTTCTCTGCACCCAGAGCCTTTCAGCTTCGATATCAGTTTCTGGACTGGACCATCGTGGGAGGAGAAGAAGTTCTACGCAGCGATCCGAGAGGCCAGCTTAGGGACGGTGGAGCAGGTTCAACTCATGGACACGTTCTCGCATCCTGACCTGAGCCAGACCAGTTACTGTTACAGACTCACCTACCACTCACACACACACGCTCTGTCACACACACAAGCTCTGATGTTCCACAAACACCTGGAGCTTCTATTGTCCTCTCGACTGCAGGTCACCATCAGGTAGCACGTTGCAGAACGTCCTCATTTTCGGAATGTTTGTGGCTGAAGCGAATCATGATCAGAATGAAACTAATCAAATATTCACAGTAGTTGAAATTATCTGTTAAACATCAATAATCCTGTATGTGTCTTGAGTTTAATCTTATAATAAAACGTATTAACCATTAATCTTTTGATAATAAACCACAACATAAAAGTCACACTCAGTCGTTTAAAAACATACTGACACAGGTGAGTATTTTATAATAAACACCTGTTGTAAAGCTAATGGTCCTGGTATTAAAGATTTTGCTGTTTAGCAGCAGAGCTGCATTACTGCCATCTTCTGGAGTTTTGACCGCATCCAGTCTACTTACTGGTCCTTGTTTCATCAATAACTTTAAAAATAACCTCTGAAATTCAGAAATAAAACTCTAAACCAAATGCACAAAAATAAGCATTAACAAATAGAAATACTTTTGTATACATGTTTCTGTCTAAATTGATTTTTAATTGGTTTATTTGTTATCAGCATTTGATCGAATGGATTTATACGTAATTTTTCAGATCAACTGGATAGAAACCACATGTCGATGGTTGAAACAAGCAAACCCTTCATTGTCTGACTTTCACGATGAAGGATTTTTCCGCCCTCTTGCGGACAGAAGCTGTTACCACAGCGTTTATGTCAAGTTAAACAAGATGATTGGCACTTCCTGTAAATACTTTCAGAATAAAATATACTACTTTAAAATTTCTACAGTTTTTTTAATTAGTAAACACCATATTTCATCTAGATCAGTTGTTCCCAACTGTTTACCATGAAGACCCCCATACCAGTGTTGAAAACAAGCCAGGACCCCCCCAACCCCATCTACAAACACACATCACAAGTGATTAGTTACAAACTGCACAGACATGCGGTGTTGTAACTCCAACACAGATTTTTGATTACACTGTTGGGCATGTAATTGGGATTTTAGAAAAGTAATTTTTTACAAATAATAAATAATCTTTGTAACCCAACAACCTCAGCACAGACACAGTTGTGGGGACCCCTTTGGAGGGTCACGAATCCCATGTTGGGAACCACTGATCTAGATAACGGAAAATATTTTCTGTGAAAACTTTTCATTTATACCAACTACGTAACTACTAAAACTCAATCATTTAAAAAGTCTTGGAGAGAGTTTTTCTCCACTGCTTTTGTAGTCCTAATAAGAATTAATTAATCGCTCTTAGTCTGGCCCCTGACCCAGAGCCCAGTTGCCATGGCAGAACCTAACAGGGACAAACAGTCCCAGGCAACATACCTTCTGGGGTCATCAGGGCACGCAAACCCCTACACCGCGATAAGGTGGCGATTAATAGTAGAGGATAATTTTTTTTTTGTTGTTTATGTTTTAGTTTTTTTGTTTACTTTATTACTAACCCAACCAACCCCAACCCTGTCATGGCCTAACCCAGTTTTAGAACGCTAAAACTAAACGCTAAACACTAAAACTAAACGCTAACAATAAACACTAACACTAAACGCTAAAACGTTGAATGCTAAGTTTGAAGTTTCCTCCTGAGAATCTTCCTCTGTATCCACAGTAGTGTAACTAATTTTGCATTCTTCAATTTTGTTCTGAGTATAATGGACGCTTTTTGCCTTTTTTAATGAAAAAGAATGAAGGAATGTGCAATGCAACACCACAGGTTGAACTCTACTAGAGCTAATACACGGACTAATCTGGTGTGCAAACCCCAAATTTTTTTCTAGGCCTATCCAGCCACTCCTATTATATTCAAAGTGATCGATTAACTTAATCAGGCTCTTCTGGTCAGCTTGGAGCTCCCTGAGATGTTTTCATATAGTGGCTTCTCTGGTAGCTGCTCCCGTGTTGTCTTTGTGGATACATCTGAGAGCCACGACTTCATCTGCCCTCTGTTTTAAACCCTTGACCACTTGTCTAAATAAACTTATCTAAGAAAATATTGACTAAAATAAACTCTTGGATCCCCAGGGATTGTCTGATCTTTGTATAATTCAAATGACATTTCATCTAGGCTGTCTCTTCATCTGGCTTCCAGTTCTGAATCGTACTGCTTAAAGTTTGATAAATCAGCTTTCTGAAACTCATCAACATCCAATTCTGACGTCTTCACTGGCTCATCAGTGAGTCAGACAGTCCAGAGTCAGATGGATTGAAATCAAAGAGATCTGATTTTCTGTCAGCAGTCTGTCTTACATTGAAATCAGGAGATATGCTCGGTTCTTCTTTCTCCATTATATAAACTTTCATTTTTTCATATGCCGTTATCACATGTGAGTTATTGCTGGTAGGAGGAAGGTGGCTCATTGTTATAAATCTGTGATTTAAAGCTTCTTCTGGAGTGATCCGCTCTGAGGGGTTCACTGTAAACATCATTTTCAGGAGGTCTATGAATGACTGCAGATCTTCTAACTCAAAGGGGTCTTGTATTTCTGGATGAATCGTTAAAAAGTCATCGATAGAGTCTAACGCAATATCACGGTAGTCGCTATCGATCATTATCGTCTCCGTATACTCGTGTGGTGTTTTAAACCTCCAAGTTTGGTTTGACTGGTCAAAAATGAAAAAGCGGTTCACTTTCGTTCCCTTGCCAAGTAAATCCTGGTCAGGCAGACCGTGGAGCTTAAAGATCTGCCTCATATTGTTAAACTCACAAATAGGATTGTGAATATAATCTCCAAGAAAGATGAAGGCCAGTGTACAGGCAACAGCCCACATGTCAACGGCTTCAGTCAGAGGGAGACCTAAGTTCACCTCTGGTGCTCTGAAACCACACACCTGTATGACGTCATCGTTCCGTAGATCGTGTGTTTCCATAGCAAGCCCAAAATCTATCAGCTTGACTCTGAAAGGCTGCGACTGATGATTAACCAGCATAATATTGTCCGGTTTTATATCTGCGTGAGTCACTCCAGCATTCTTCAGTGCGTTCAGAGCCACCAGCAGGTCACGGGCAACCACCCGAACTTCACTGACATCTAGTGGTTTATCATGTCTCATTTCCAATAAGTCAAATAAATCCATGTCCAGCATCTCAAACACAAAACAGAAGCTGTCATTATATTCAAAGTGATCGATTAACTTAATCAGGTTCTTCTGGTCAGCTTGGAGCTCCCTGAGATGTTTCAATATAGTGGCTTCTCCGGTAGCTGATTCACTGTCGTCTTTGTGGATAAATTTGAGAGCCACGACTTCATCTGTCCCCTGTTTTAAACCCTTGACCACTTGTCCAAAAGCACCATGACCCAGAAATGTTTGAACGATATAAACTCCTGATTCCCCAGTGATTGTTTGATCTTTGTATAATTCAAACGATGTTTCATCTAGTCTGTCTCTTCTACTGCCTTCCAGTTCTGAATCGTGCAGCTTCACATCTGATAAATTAGCTTCCTGAATCTTAAGGAGTTGAAAATCTGAGGTGTTTGCTGGCTCATTACATTGTTCATCTGTATCTAAGTCAGACAGATCAGAATCTGATAAATCAAAGTCAGACAGACCGGAGTCAAACAGATCACAGTCAGGATCTTCTAATTCAGAGAGATCTGAGTCCGACAGATCATAATCAGATGGATTGAAATCAAAGAGATCTGATTTTCTGTCAGCAGTCTGTCTTACATTGAAATCAGGGGATATGCTCGGTTCTTCTTTCTCCATTCGATACGGTTTCATTTTTTCATATGCCGATATCACATATGAGTTATCGCTGGTAGGAGGAAGGTGGCTCATTGTTATAAATCTGTGATTTAAAGCTTCTTCTGGAGTGATCCGCTCTGAGGGGTTCACTGTAAACATCATTTTCAGGAGGTCTATGAATGACTGCAGATCTTCTAACTCAAAGGGGTCTTGTATTTCTGGATGAATCGTTAAAAAGTCATCGATAGAGTCTAACGCAATATCACGGTAGTCGCTATCGATCATTATCGTCTCCGTATACTCGTGTGGTGTTTTAAACCTCCAAGTTTGGTTTGACTGGTCAAAAATGAAAAAGCGGTCCACTTTCGTTCCCTTGCCAAGTAAATCCTGGTCAGGCAGACCGTGGAGCTTAAAGATCTGCCTCATATTGTTAAACTCACAAATAGGATTGTGAATATAATCTCCAAGAAAGATGAAGGCCAGTGTACAGGCAACAGCCCACATGTCAACGGCTTCAGTCAGAGGGAGACCTAAGTTCACCTCTGGTGCTCTGAAACCACACACCTGTATGACGTCATCGTTCCGTAGATCGTGTGTTTCCATAGCAAGCCCAAAATCTATCAGCTTGACTCTGAAAGGCAGCGACTGATGATTAACCAGCATAATATTGTCTGGTTTTATATCTGCGTGAGTCACTCCAGCATTCTTCAGTGCGTTCAGAGCCACCAGCAGGTCGTGGGCGACCACCCGAACTTCACTGACATCTAGTGGTTTATCATGTCTCATTTCCAATAAGTCAAATAAATCCTTGTCCAGCATCTCAAACACTAAACAAAAGCAATCATTGTGAACAAAGTGATCGATGAACTTAATCAGATTATTCTGGTGGGCCTGGAGTTCTCTGAGATGTGCCAATATAATGACTTCTTTGAAAGCTAAGTCACTGTGATCCATGGTGATGAACTTCAAAGCCACTGCTTCATCTGTTCCCTGTTTTAAACCCTTGTAAACCTCACCAAAAGCACCGTTTCCCAGAAATTTCTGACGAATATAAACTCCAGATTGCCCGGTAAGGATCTCGTTTTTGTAAAAGTTAAGAGCCATTTTAGCTTCTGAATCCTGCAGCTGAAAGACTGGTAACTGATAACTGAATCTTATCAAGTTCAAAATATGGATTGTCTCTTAAAACTGATTTGATTTCAGCTTTTGACTGTGATATGCTACTCACAAAGTTCCTGTCAGTAAAAGAATGAGTCCTTCTAAATACTGTCAGAAGGGAAGTTTATGCAACGCAACCGCTCTGGAGCTGTGATCTGTTCACACTGATATTGGAATCTGATCTGACCTTTATAGTCGCATAGTAGTGACGTCATCAAAGCAACCAGTGATCACGTGACGTTATCAAAGCACCCAGTGGTCACGTGATTTACGTTGCCTTTAGCTGCTAACGCTAATGCTAACAGCTCAGCGGTGCTAGTCAACATGAGCGGTTCTGGCCGGACTCGACGCTAAAACGACCCTTTTCTCATTTCTACAGATATTTTTGACCAATAATGTATGCGTATTATTACACAAATTATGTATTTTATCAAAGCATTTATTTTCTTGGAGCGCCACAAACATTTATCAGCTTTATATTTTTAAAAGGTGTATTGCAAACAAAACGTAGAAAACACGTGGGTTACAGATCGTATTTAGCTAAAATAGGTATAACTATAAAAATAAGTGTTTATAGAATACACCTATCAATGAAAGAATGTGGTTTATAATTTGAGAGCTTCTGTTCTCTGCATGCTAGCATAGATGCTCTTTTTGTCTTAATATAAACTTTAATGTAGTTCCTTCATATCTACCAAGCAGGCGAGATAACTGTTTCCAGGATTTAATCTTCAGTCTGTCTGTTCTCTCTGCCTGCTGTCAGATGGAACATGAGATGATCTAAACTCATTTAAAACACGTTTTTAATGACTTGGGGGGAAAACATGTGGTTGTAAATGCATCTATAACCCTGCTGATTGTGCTTCCAGCCTAACAACTAGTGTAAAATAGTAACAAATTTATTAAAATGTTAATTTAAATAAAGCTATTTCTGGTTAAAACCTTATTAGAAAACAACATGTGAGTAAAAAAACATTTTTTTAATTTATTTATTAAAAGCCAGAGATCATAATAACAGAAAAATGTGTGATAAGTTCAACCTGCACAAACATTTTCAGTCAGGCGTTGACATGTTTTAGTCTCACGAGACCCCACAAAAGAACTTCTGCTTCAGTGAGCTCAGCAAGCTCCAGACTTCTTCAGGACTAGAGGATCCCTCTCTCTGACACCATGAACCCGGATGAAAAGAGACAAAAACAAAGAAACACATCATCTAGCACCACAACAAGCAAACCCCCACCAACGCTCCAGCACCAGTACAGATGGGTGGTGTTTTTGGAGGGATTTTAGCTCCCTTACCATTCCTTTTAATACCAGTGATCCTGTAAAAGGCCCCATCACCCAGCCAGTACCAACGTTGTGAAGGTTCTGTGTTTCAGATGTCCTGATTCAGCTCTGGTTATTCTGGAAGACACGTCGTGTTACCATGGTTATCCTGAGTGTGTAGCATGCTTCAGCAGGTCACGGAAGTCAGCATCATGTGGTTAAACTGAAAAAATGAAATAATTACTCATGTTCATGATCACATTTTACTTTACTGATGATATGCCAAATGCTGCTGCTGTCTGTCAAATGATCTACATATCTAACTAAACTCACCATGGCTGTCTCAGAATAAAAACAGCTTCCTCTAGTTGGGATGGATTAGTAGCGAGTTGGAGCGAGTAAGGAGCTGCATGGACAAATGAAGTTAAAAAAATTTCTCATGAAGATTTGTTTGTCCTCTACCACTCTGATGTTCACAGACGGACATAATTGTAATAGAATTCTTTCAAATATTTAAAACTGCACTGAAAGTTAAAAAGCTGAATCAGACACTAGTTTAAACTCACTAAGAATGTATTCTGTATCTTTACATGAAGGGAAAGATAGAAATTTATTAGATAGAAATAAAAGTTATTAAAACTTAAACTGCATCCTAATTATGTCTTATTACTCTTTCCCCTTGACAGATGGTGACATCCTCAAACTAAATGGAGTTCTTTTGATTGCTTTCATTCTTTGAAGTTTCCTCATCAGAATCAACCTCTGTATCCAAGGTCTGTGTAACAATGAAATCTGGTGTATTTTGATTCGTCTTCTTCCCCTTTTTGAGTTCACTCAGATCCACCAGTAGGTCGTGGGCAAACCACCTGGACTTGACTGACATCTAGTGGTTCCCCCTCTCTCATTTTAAATAAACCAAATATATTCATGTAATATGTTTCAAACACTAGACAGAAGCTGTCATTATATTCAAAGTGATCGATTAACTTAATCCATGGTGATAAACTTCAGAGCCACTGCTTCAGCTGTTCCCTGTTTTAAACCCTTGTAAACCTCACCAAATGCACCGTTTCCCAGAAATTTCTGAAGAATATAAACTCCTGATTTGCTTGGTAAGGCTGCATGGTGGCGCAGTGGTTAGCACTGTTGCCTCGCAGCACGAAGGTTGCAGGTTTGAAACTCGGCTGCGGCCTTTCTGCGTGGAGTTGCGTGTTCTCCCCATGCATGCGTGGGTTTCTTCCGGGTACTCCGGTTTCCCCCACAGATCACAACATGCCCACTAGGTTATAAATTGTAAGTCACTTTGGATAAAAGCATCTGCTAAATGAATAAACATAAACATAATAAATATAATCAGGTTGTTCTGTTCAGCTCCCTGAGATGTTTTAATAAACTGACTTCCCTGGTATCTGATCCCTTGTCATCCTTTTGGACACATCTGAGAGCCACAACTTCATCTGTCCCCTGTTTTAAACCCTTGACAACTTGTCCAAAAGCAACACATCTATGAAATTCTTGAATGATAATATTAACACAATTTATTTGGAGCGCCTTTCAAAAAACTCAAGGTCACTGTACAATCAGGTTAAAAATAAACAAATTAAAACATTCAGTGACTAGAAATTTAAAAACCCAAATAAAACATCAGATGAAACACTAATAACAGTTACAGTGAATAAGCTATTTTGAACAGATAAGTTTTGAGATTAGCCTGAAATTGGTGAAGGGTAGTCGTGTTCCTAAGATGAGCAGGTAATAAGTTCCTTAGGGAGGGTGCCCATCTGCTAAATGCTCGGTATCCCATTGTGACAAGACGTGCTGGTGGATTATTTAAGTTGATGGAAGAAGACGATCTGAGCACGCGAGAAGGTTTAGTGACTTGTAGGAGCTGTGAGAGATAAGAGGGGGCAAGATTATTAATGGCCTTATAAGTAAGGACTAAAATTTTGTAGAGGACCCTGAACTTTATTGGCAGCCAATGGAGCTGCTGAATAACGAGGGTGATGTGATTCAAATAGGGTGTTCTGGTGATTATATGAGCAGCCTACTTTTGAACCAGAATGAAAATGTGCTGTCCAGAATTACACCAAGGCTTTTTATCTGATCTGTACAGGTAACAGAAGTGTTGTCTATTAGTACTGACAACACTGATGCCTTCGCTTTTGCAGATTTTGTGCCCATAAGAAGCACCTCAATATAACTGTGTATAACTGGGTGTCGTCTGTGTAACAATGAAAATTTATCTTCCATTTACGAAAAATGACACCCAAAGGGAGCAGATAAATGATCAACAGCAGATGAACAAGGACAGAACCTTGAGGAACCCCAGATACTACAGGAGTGGGGGTGGAGGTACATGTGTCCAGCTGAATGAACTGAGTTCTGTCTGTAAAATATGACTTAAACCAAGTTAATGGAATGTGAGATATACCTAGTGATATATACTGATATATACACAGAATAAATACTGATTTAAAAGCTGCCTATAAGAATAAAAAAAGACACTAAAAACATTTACAGAGTCCTTTAAATAATGTTGATAGTTTGTGAAACCTTCAGTTGATTGGTTAAAGTTCAAAGGAGGCCACTTTCTTCACTTTCTTTATCAAGAGTTTGGATTATCATATTGTCCACATATTTTTCAGCATTTTAGATTGATGTTTGTAAACAGTCGATTTATCTTAAGTCCTGATTGGTCAGTCATGAAATTAAATATTTCACATTTTATAATTAGAGTAGATTAAAGCTGTTGAGGCAGATGAAACATTAGTTGGAATTACTGTTCCTGAATTAGAAACCTAAAATAGGAATCAACTTTGGTCAAATGAATAAGAGAATAAAAAAACTGCAATCCAAATAACTTCAAGGTAGTAATTAGAAGTTCATAAGGTTTCACAACACAGTGTATATATATATATATATATATATATATATATATATATATATATATATATATATATATATATATATATATATATATAGTGTGTGTGTGTGTGTGTGTGTGTGTGTGTGTGTGTGTGTGTGTCCAACCATTGGCAAACTGCTTTTATGTGATTTCTGACTTTATTTCTTTTTCATAAAAACCTTTCTCATCACAACAGATAACTGAAATCCTAGAAGTAAGGCTGTATGGATTAGATTTTTGTACTTGGATTATTTTATTTGCCATCAATGGGGGGAGGAGACGAGGCGAAAATACCCGAAAATGAACGAAGCGCGCAACTCGGCATAAGTAAACATGGCGGCCAAGGCGCTTCGGCAGCGAAACAGACGAGGCAGCAGACAAGATGCCAACAATGTCCCCGCCGGCGCCGAGGTCCGTCCAGCTAAAGAGGAGAAAATCAGTGAAGACAGTAAATCCACAGAGACTGGGCCAGAGTGAGTACGATCCGGAGTCTTGAACGTGGAGTCCGCGGTGCCGCTGCTCGAGCTCCGAGTGACCGACAGCTAGCTAACTAGCTAACTATCAGGTTTTGACAGTAACAAGCAACAACAACTGGTAACGTCCACCGGACAACTGGACCGCCACGTTTTCTCACACAAAATTCACTAATGCTCGTGTGCTTCCGCTCCAGAAAAACAGTCCCCCGGCGTGTGTAGGCAACGCAGTGTGTTTACGATTCATTCATTCTATATCAAAGCGATTACACCATCAACAGATGATGGTTTATCTCGTTTTCTTCAGACACAACTAGGTAACAGCAGCTTTTCCGATTATAATAGAGGTTGTTGTTATTTGACAAGTGGAGGTGTTTCACAGGAATGTTGATAGAATTGGAAGATGACGTGTAATAAAAAGTAAGGTGAGGGTCAGCGCTGAGCAGTGCTGTGGGATTGATTGTCTATTCTATTCTGTTTCTATTAGACTCAGCAAATAGAGAGCTTCCCTCTTGTGGGTTGAAGAATTACAAAAAAAAAATCTGCCTTTTTCAAGCAGATGCTTTAAAAATTATAGTACCTGTAGGATCCAACTGGATTATTAGGACTATATGTTAGAATATTGAAGTGCATGTGAAACAGTTGACATTTGAGACGTACAGTAAGAATTTAGCTCCACTGCTCAAAACCACTCAGTTAATTTGTCTCTCAACTCCAGAGTTCAGTAGAAAAATTGTATATCTGAATGAATACCTTGTCTTGAACAGGTTGATAAGCCGTGGAGGACAGGTGTGGGCTCCAGAAGGCTCAACAGCATTCAAATGCCTTCTCTCTGCACGCTTCTGTGCAGCTTTGCTCAGTAACATCTCAGACTGTGATGAAACGTTCAACTACTGGGAGCCTGTGAGTGCAGCCTGCTGTCATGATCACATTTAGGCAATTAAATAATTTCTAATGCTGCTGATGTCTAACATACAATGTTTATTTCTGCTATTCGTTTGTTCCTGTTACCGTGTGCTTAACTGTACAATAATAATGTTACAGTGAAATAATTACAAAACACTCTCAAGCATGCTAGAAGGAAGGTTGCTGAAACAGGTTTCCTTCTGGGGTGTTGTCAGTTTTTCTCCTTTTAAAAATGCTAAAGAGGGCTGTAGTAAGTCTTTACAACCTCAATACTTCCTGGCTCCAGAGCCAGTCGTATGTGGGCCTGGGGGTTGCCAAATCTGTGCCGGCATGTAGGGCTGGGCGAAATGACAAAATATTTCATCTGTACGATAGAAAATGTCTATTGTTTTATATGAAGCTTTATCATTTACACCACGTTTAGGCATTTTACTGCAGTATTTTATGTCAACATGCACCTTACAGCATGCCCACACACGCTAGCCATGCATAAAATAACATGGAGGAAGACTGTAGCGGACACAGTTCAGACCAGGGTAATTTTCAACAGGACAGCCTGCCAACCCAAACTGAGGAGCTTGTACTTAAAATAGGGGCAACGTCTGTTGCATGGATGTGGTTTGGATATAGGAAAGCTGACGTGGTCCATAAAACAGTTGTTTGTAGAGTTTGCTGGCTTCCGGTGCCAGCAATGGACTCCCGACACTACACATGTATTTTATCACCTGAGCGAAAACCAAAAAAAAAAAAAGAATAGAGTAGGGCTGGGCAATATGGCCTGAAATCAATATCACGATACATTGAGGATTTCACCTCGATAACGATAAATGGACGATAACTACAGGTATGCGCAGAAACAAAAGTTGTCCAATAGATGGAGCTGTCACGTGTATTACTTGAGTCACATTTTTATGTGACTCAAGGTGGTACACATTCATAAAGGGACATGAATGTTGCCAACCTACACACACCTTTTCATTTTTTTATTATCAAATTTATTGACATGGGAAAAAGTTCTCGATAAGAATCAGAATTTTTGATAATGATAAATTTTCGATTTATTACCCAACCCTATTACAGAGTCAACAAGCAAAAGCCGTAAGAGCAGCGTCGAGTGGTAGCGTAAACGCTCATAACAGACTCCAGACACAGACGCTGCAACAGCCATTTACCCGACGCACACCCTGCAGATGGAAAGAGATCACTACTGCAGTTGCCAAGCACATCTGCAAAGATATGGTTCCAGTCTACACCTTGAAAAATGTAGGCTTTGAGTTGGTGCAAACACTTGATCCAAGATACGAAGTATGAATTGCATTAAAAGAAATAATGCAATTTTGTTATGAATAATGTTTTCAGGATACAAAAAGAGCTATATTGGTAAATGCCATATTTGCCATATTGCTCAGCCCTACTTGCATGGGTAATTTGATTGATACCGGCTAGCAGAAAGCAGTGGCCTTGTGGACAGATTGGAAGCCAGTAAAAGGAGCGACCCAGAAGTTATTTCATGTAACCCTAAGAAGCCACGGCATTTTTTGGTTTGTTTTACTATAGTATGGGGTGAAGAAGGCTAGTGGCTACTGTTGAGGTAACGATGAATTAGAAAAAAAAAAAGTTGGCTCTAAAAAATATCTCAAGCTACGTTTTTAATTGCCAACAACTTGATGTTACCGTGAAATATATTTATCTACTTATCAAATGACCGTGTGACTCGTCTTCACTCGCCTTACAGTCTTCTGGCGCTGATCGGCAACTAGCAACAGTAGCTCGGAGAGGAGATGTTTGTTTTGATCCACGGACTGCAGGACACAATCTTGAGCATAGGATGTCATTCTTGCATCATGCAACTTTAATAAATAAATAAATAAATATATAAAAAAGCATGTATTTTAAACTGTTGCAGCAGCTACTGGTGCATGCTACTTGTGCTACCTACAGTATAATCATGTGATTAATCTGATTTCTCCTTTCTAAATGTGTTTCTGCAGATGCACTATTTATTGTACGGCACAGGAATGCAAACCTGGGAATACTCTCCCCTGTACGCCATCAGGTCCTATGCTTACTTATGGTTACATGCGCTACCTGCTTGTTTACATGCCCATGTTCTACAGACTAACAAGGTAACATCCCTTGTAATTATTGCATCTTGTGTCATTTAGACCAAATGTTCTAATCAGCTTAAAGCCACAAAGAGTTTGTGTTTGCAGCTGGAGCTATTGGACCAGTTTTAGTCTGGCTTTGTTGGGAAAATACAGCCAGAGTAATTACAGGCTTGTGTTATGATTGTGTTGCAGGTATTGGTGTTCTACTTTGTACGATGTGTCTTAGCCTTCTGCTGCTGTGTCTGTGAACTCTATTTCTACAAGTGAGTTTGTTCCCCTAGATGAACGTTGGTGCTGAGCTGTCATGTATGCACTGCATTTAAATTCTTACTTTCTGCCCACAATAAAGCCGCCACCTAAACAAGAAGAACTTGCTGAAAAAAATAACGCAACCAGACTAGAAATGAATGACATGGAAATCACAACATGGCAGAAATGTGCTATTATGATAACTGTTCAGTCTAAGCGGGTGGGGTTTTATTTGTGTTGCTCTGTGCTACGTAGACATGGGGGTAAAGAGCCTGGTTTGTTTGCATGTGATGCAGGGCTGTTTGTAAGAAGTTTGGTTTGCACGTGGGCCGTCTGATGTTGGCGTTCCTTGTTCTGAGCACGGGAATGTTCTGCTCATCCGCAGGTTGGTCAGATTTACTACTTGTTTATCTCTCTCTGTCCTTTTGTACACGTTGCTGTTGAATGAGATTATTACAGAGTCTTGTGCCTCCTTCGTAGTCAGATCCACTCTGACAGCATTGAAGTGTTGACCTGATGATTGGGCACTTTTCTACATGGAAACACAATTCAAATCTAATATTCCCTACTTTTACATTAAGAACCTCCCTTCTCCAACACTGTACTTATGGAAATGATCTGCTCTCGACTGGGCTGAAATTATTTGGCTAGTCTTATACTCTGAAAAGAATTTGGCCGAGCTCTAGTAAGGTTTTTATTACTTGGCACTTTTCGTGCATAATTTATTCACCAAAAGCACAATAATGAGTTTTCTCATACTCACCATTTCAGTCCAGGTTTTTGATGCCTGAATCATCCAGAGGCCAGTAGAAAGTCTGGACGGATCTGATCTATCATACTGGGAGCAGAATCTGCTCAGAAGTAAATAATGTTTGGTTGTTTACTTCTCTGCTTTAGCTCTGGTTTCTTTCCTTTGTAATTTTGTTCATCAGAAGCTCAGAATTCCAGGTGAAGTGCAGGACACCCACCATGTGTGATGTGCGTCTGTAGCAGTCTCTTGTGAGCATTTTGCTCCTTTATCATTCCTAATCCTGCTTGTTTTTCTCCTCAGCTTTCCTGCCTTCCTCCTTCTGCATGTACACAACTCTGGTAGCCATGACGGGATGGTTTCAGGACTCAACGGCGTTGGCAGTTATGGGTGTAGCCGCCGGTGCCATTGTTGGATGGCCTTTTTCCGTTCTAATTGGGTATGACTGATTTTAAAGGGTCGATTTTCCAGGACGTGCTTGTTTTAAAGCATCACAGCTTTATTTAAAACATCTTTTATTGTGGTAATCGATTGCAGGATTCCAATTGCGTTTGACCTGCTGGTGATTAAGAGGGAGTGGAAAAGTTTCACCATCTGGTCGGCTGTTGCTCTTCTTCTTCTGCTGGTGGGAATCATTTAAGGAATGCATGTGTAACCGGATTACAGGATACAATAAGATAATTAAAAGAAAAAATAAACAAATGGGCCAATAATTAGGTTCGGGGATAATTGGAGGTTGTTTAAGAATGACTGGAGTCACGGGTATAGCATGAAACGGTTTATATACTAAATTTTAATAATAATGGGAAATATAACACATAAAGATAACACACAAAAACAGATGAAAACAATCGACAATAGTAAAATGCTCGGTATGAGATTTGATCATATGAGTCACAAGTCAGCCGGCGTCAAGTCAAATCCCCACGCTTGGGGTGAAAGTCAGAGTCCGGTGGTGCGATTTTTTCCTACCGCACCGTTGAGATTGTTCACAGAAGAGAGCAGTCTGCTCTTCAGTTACTTGAGATGTCCTGGTTCGTTCAGTGGTTAAGGCTCGCCATCTCCCTCGTCAGGAAGAAATCCAGTTCTCGTTCCAAGTGAGCGATCATAGGAGTCGGGATCAAACCCAAGGAAAAAAAAAACCCAGCCTGTAAACAACAGGACTGTTAGCGAGTTGGCATCGACCCTTCTCGTCACATCACAGCATAAAGTCTTACAGACTTAAACAAATGCTTCACTCTATTGGCATAGCCAATCATGTTTGGGTTCACAGTTCAACTAACATAACATCAATTTGATTGTCTATTAAAATAATTCTCAGTAGCTCTGGAAATATAATTACATATGACAACAATTGTTCAGCTCAATAGGCTCAGTTAGATTCTATTACTCTACACTATTCAACAAGAAATACATTCATGACAACAAGGATACATTTAGTTGTGTTTCTATACAGCATTGTGACACCTTGTATATCTGTAACACAATAAATAAATAAATAAATAAATAAATAAATAAAATGTTCTATAACAAAATTCAACAAAATATAAATTCTGGTCCTTTGGTCCACCTTTGTAAAATAATTCCTCCCTAATCAGTTAGCTTTTATTTATTTTTATTTATCTATTTTTTTTATTATTAAATGTTTGGTTAAGGGACGCATTGCTAATTCTATGGCGTTAGCTATAACGCCCCTGAGGACCTTGTACATCTAGGCCGTACCACCGTTAACTGGCGGTTTGAGCCGTTAACTCCTGGGAATCCTATATGCCGTACCGCCGTTAACTGGCGGTTTGAGCCGTTAACTCCTATATGCCCTACCACCGTTAACTGGTAGTTTGAGATGTTAACTCCTGGGATCTAACGTCTAGCAGCCCACTGCTGTCACCTCGGTTGCTGTAATTAGCTTTTTGAATTTAATAATTTACTGAATTTAATCTCATTCACTCACCAACGCGCTCCAACGGTTCCCTCCTACAGAGGATTGGTTCACTCTGTCGTCTCCACACAAATCTATAAGAATGGAATTAATTTGATAAGCTATTTAAGTTTCCTTTTTTTTTTTAAGTTGCATCGTTAGCTTTTTCTCTTCTTTTTTCTTTACTCACCGCGTTGGTTCCAAGTTCCTAGCTCTTATTAGAAGGAGTCAAGTCCGCCTCTCCCTCTATCTATGCGGCACCCAAATCAGGGTTCTTCACGGCCTCGACCGTTGTTTTTTTTTTCTCTCTCTCTCTCTCTCTAACCGCTCAGTCTTTGCTTTCTGTATCTGCGTGCTGCACAGCCGTTTGTCTCTCCTCTCGCTCAGCTGCGTCGCACGGTTTTATTTCGCGGAGGCGGGACTTATTTCTCTCAGCCAATGAAATTTCAGATTCCCACCTGGACCAATAGTATACAGCTTTCCTCTTCTGTTTCTGTTAGTGATGTTCAAGATTCTTGTTTTAACCGATGTTTAATATTAAACTCGTTATTTTAGTTATTCACCCTTCCAATAATTCATTATGAAATTATCTATTAGTTAATTAGATATCTATTAATTAGTATTGTTAATTTCCTTAATTTATATTTTATATTTTATCTAAATTGAGGATGGATCATATTAGTAAGCCAATTAGTTAATACCTCATTAAGGTTCTAGCTTATGGGTTACATCCTCCCCCATTAAATATCATGCACGTCCCTGTGCATTGTTTCTACGGGGTACACAACTTCTTGAGTAAGAGAGTCAATAAAAGCTTTATTAAGTCCTTGGAAAAGGGACCTAACTACGGTCACTAGTGGATTGCCCAATTGAGAGTAAGTTAGTCTTTGAGTAGGCTGACTACTTCGTTCAGATCTCCTGACATACATCTCTGGTTGCACAGTATCATGCTCATCCGTTTCGGTTTGATTCTCAACTGAGACAGGACGAAGTGAGCTCTCTGTTTCCGACAGAGCTGATGAGCTATTCTCTAAGACTTTGGTCTTTTCAGATGTATGTGTCTGATCGTGTATGATGGGTTCAAAACTTACATCACGTTGCTGCGACTTTAGGACACCATCCAATTGAGGTAGGTTTGTGTTAGTTTCATCCCCCGTTTCTACGTCGGGTAAGTATACTTCGTTTTTTTTCGTTTTTTCAGGTAAGTATGTTGCTGCTTCTTTCACTCTTTCAGGTAAGAATGTTTCGGTGTTGATGCCTTTGTCAAGTAAGGACAATTCAGCATTTTCATTACCAGCTAAGGTTGGTTCCTTGCGATCCCCTGTGTGTAAGGATAGTGTGTTTTGTTGTTGAATATTATTTACCGGTCCTGAATCTGCTATGAGTTCCCTATTTGGCAAGGTGACCGCTATTTGATAGGATGGTCGGTTTAGCACTTGTGGAAGATCAGAGTAATAAAACTCATCTACCTCTTCGTCAAGTGGCTCATCTGGGTCAGGTTCTAAGGCTGAACTCTGTCTTGTATGAGGTCTGCTAGGTTTCGTAACGCGTTCTGTTTCATTTTCTAATGAAGAGAGAAAACCACAAGGCAGTAAAAGATCTCTGTGGAGTGTTCTGTTGGGTCCTTCTCCGTTCTCTGGTTTTACAGTGTATACTGGCAAGTTTTCCATCTGTTTGAGAACTATATACACTGTTTGCTCCCATTTGTCTGCTAATTTATGCTTTTCTCTTAAGCGAAGATTTCGGACTAAAACACGATCTCCCACACCTAGTGTGGACTCACGAATGTTTCTGTCGAACCGTTCTTTGTTCTTCCTCGCTGTTTTTTGAGAGTTTTTTATGACAATGTCATAACTCTGTTCCAGATGACTCTTCAGTTCTTTAACATACTGAGAATGAGTTATAGAGGGCTTGTTCAAATGCGGTAACCCAAAGGCAATATCTATAGGCAACCGAGGCTGCCTACCGAACATTAGCTCGTAGGGAGAGTATCCCGTCACGTCATTTTTTGTACAATTGTACGAGTGAGTAAGTGGTTTTACAAAATCGCGCCAGTGATGTTTCTCAGTGGCTTGTAAAGTTCCCAACATGCTGAGTAATGTACGATTGTACCGTTCAACGGGGTTGCCACGAGGGTGATAAGGGCTCGTTCTGACTTTACGGATACCAAGTAAAGAACAAAGTTCCTTGATTGTACGTGATTCGAAATCCCGTCCCTGATCACTATGAAGACGCTCAGGAAACCCGTAGTGGACTAAAAAATGTTCCCACAGGTTCTTCGCGACGGTGGTGGCTTTCTGATCTTTGGTTGGGATGGACACTGCATACTTTGTAAAATGGTCTGTAATCACTAAGACATCTTTAGTGTTCTTACTGTCTGGTTCTATGGAGAGAAAATCCATGCAAACTAACTCCATAGGTCTGGTGGTGGTAATACTCACCATTGGAGCAGCTTTGTCAGGGAGGGCCTTCCGACGGATACATCTTTCGCAAGTTTTAACTTTGATTTCGATATCACTAGCCATTCTTGGCCAGTAAAAACGGGACCGAATGAGATCTGTCGTACGTTCAACCCCAAGATGCCCCATATCATCATGTAGGCTTTGCATGACTGTTGAACGTAATGAATCAGGCAAGACTAACTGCAATGATGTCTCTGGTCCTAATTGGCGTCTCCGGTACAGTAAATCATTTTGAAACTCAAACCGTTTCCACTCTCTCAAAAGGTTAAGAACCACCGGGGGTTCTGCAATAGTATCAGTTGGCGGTTTATTGTCAGTCATAAGCAGCTGAATGACTCGGCCAATGGTTGGATCTTTCCTCTGCAAGGAGACAAGGTCAGCATGGTTATACTTGGGCACAGCAAAGAAACTGTCACTATTGTCTTCCAACTGGAATAGGTCTGGAATGGCCGCTGCAGACATGGCAAGTGACTGAACTAAACCACAAGGAGAATCAGTCTCATCCAAGACCATGTGCTTTTGGCATGTTGCCTTCACTGCTTCGGCTTGAAGTTGAAGCTCGACTTCTTTGACAGAGGATAAAAGATGAGATCGGAACTCAACTAGTCGTTGGCATTCCTCAGTGAATTTTGAGTTGTCTTCAGGTTTATCATGCAGCCTCCTAGACAGGCCATCCGCGTCAACGTTCTGTGTACCTGCACGGTATCTGATGTCAAAATTATAGGTGGACAACGCAGCTAGCCAACGATAGCTCGTTGCATCGAGTTTTGCCGTTGTTAAGAGGTAAGTTAACGGATTATTATCAGTAATGACAGTGAATGTGTTCCCATACAAATAGTCATGAAACTTATCTGTTATGGCCCACTTTAAGGCTAGAAACTCCAACTTGTGCGCAGGGTACCTAGTTTCACTAGAGCTTAAACCGCGACTTGCATAAGCGATTACCTGTGTGACACCGTTTTGCACTTGGTATAGCGCTGCACCGAGTCCGGTCGTACTAGCATCTGTGTGTACTAGATATGGGAGTTTTGCGTCAGCGTAGCCAAGAACTGGCGAAGTGGTAAGTTTTTCAATAATAGTTTGAAAGGACTTCTCACAGTCTTGGCTCCAACGATTCCCAAAGGGTTCTTTGGGGTTCAAGTACTTTGATCTACATGGTGGTGTTTTAAAGTTTTTCCGTTTGGGTGGATAACCAGCCGTGAGAGATGTTAGTGGCTTGACAATATTTGAGTAATCTTTAACGAAGCGTCGGTAATAACCGGTAAATCCTAAGAAAGATTGGAGTTCCTTCAAAGTCTGAGGCTTCGGCCATGTTTTGAGTGCTTCCACCTTATCTGGATCGGTTTTTATGCCATCTCGAGATACTATATGTCCAAGATAACGCACAGATGTCTGGAAAAAACGACACTTATCTGGTGATAGCTTGAGTCCGTATTCTCTAAGCCGTTCAAGAACGTGAGAAAGTCTGGTTTCGTGTTCTTCCAAGGAGTTGGAAAAGACGATCAAGTCGTCTAGGAAAACTAACACTTCCTTCAGATTAATGTCCTTCATACACTTTTCCATAACCCGTTGGAAAGTGCTTGGAGCATTTGTTATTCCTTGTGGCATACGGTTAAATTCATAAAACCCAAACGGGCAAACAAAAGCAGTTTTAGGTTTATCCTTTTCACACATCTCTATTTGATAGTAACCTGACTTGAGGTCCATCACAGAAAACCACTGTGATCCAGCGAGAGCAGAAAAGGACTCCTCCAAGTTAGGCAGGGCATATGCGTCGCGAATGGTTTGCAGATTAAGCTTTCTATAGTCTATACATAGACGTACCTCACCATTCTTTTTCCGAACTACCACTATTGGTGAGGCAAATGGAGACTCCGACTCTCTTATTATACCGGTTTCCAAGAGGGCTTCCAAATGTTTTCTCACGGCTTCATAATCATGTGGATGGATCGGCCGAGATTTCTGTTTGAATGGGGTCTCGTCTTTTAAGTTGATGTGATGTCTTATCTGTTGTGTATGACCAAAATCAAGATCGTGGTGCGAAAACACATCGGAGTAAGTGTTAAGTTTGTTGGTGATCCTCCCTTTCCATTCTTCGGACAAGGGCGAAGTACCGAAGTCAAAACTGAGAGGAGGGTTTGAAGGTGAAGTCTGTTGCTGCGAACTACACGCCGCAAGTACTTTCTGATCACTTTTGTCAGGTTCTGGATATGGCATAACACGATCGGCTTTAACTAACTCAGCGATCACACAGTTAGTGGGTAATGTGATGTCATGGTTAGTTTCGTTTCTTAGTACAACAGGTACTTTGTATGGACCATGTGAAGGTAAGGAAATGAGGCAACAGTCTACAATTATACCCCCTGGTAGAGAACCATTGGTGGGTTGTTCAATGAGTGCATAAGGCTCATGCTTGTTTTGGCTGGGTTGCATAAACCCTTCTAGTAACAGTTTTTTATTTGCAGGGAGAACTTCTTGGGTTCTCCCTCGAAGCTTCACCACACCAACTCGTCCATCTTTGCTTTGTTTTTTTCTGACTGCTAAGGCTTTTAGCACGTGTTGGTACCCATAAGAGAGTGCCTTGGAATCAGGTAAGTTATTGGCAGACAATTGCTCATACAAAGGATCGAGTGTGTTTGTGCCAATGAGTAGTGGTGTATCAGAGTTTGAGCTTATATCCGGAACCACTAACGCGAGGGTAGGTAACTCAAGTCCAGACTGATCGAGCTCTTTTGGAAATGTGACACTTATCTCTATGTATCCTAAATAAGGAACTGCTTGACCGTTTGCGCCCTCGACTTCTAACAGATTACTGATGGGTTTAATTGAGAGGTCAGGTAAGTGTTCTTGGTAAAAAGAATTGGCAATGGTGGTTACCTGGGACCCTGAATCCAGTAAACAATTACATTCAACACTGTTAACTGAGACTGTAGCTGTGCATCGCCCACCCACTAATCTTTTGGGAAGTTTTGGCACTGAATGAGCATGAACTGGCTTGCAAAAAAGTCTCTCTGTCCTTTCCTTAGAGGGACTTGGTTCTACTTTAGCACCTATCTGTCCCACGATAGGAGCTTCTACCGGTTTAAAGGAGGAGACTGAGCAATTGGCTTTGACATCTCCCACTCGCGCTGCTTCTGTCTAAGAGCAAGTCTTTTAGTTGCAACTAGTGCTGGATTTGGCTCGTTGCTACAGCTAGAAGCTATGTGCCCATCTTCTCCGCACTTAAAACAGTATCCAGGCTTTGGTCTGGGCACCACTGCTGTTATCTGCTGAATCTGTTTGGGCTCATCTGGAATTTTAGTCCCCACACGGGGTTTTGACTCTTTTTGAGTTTTCTTTGCCTTTTTATCTGTGTTGTTAACCTTAAGCTGTGCAATTTGGCTCCTGAGCTCAGCGATTTGTTTGCGTAAGTCATCACAGTTATCATCTATTTCCAGTTCACAAGTGTTTTTACTCTGAGAGCATGTTGTTTGCACATTTGAATACACTCTAGTTCGTTGTGCCCCTAAGTGTTGTTTCATGCGTGCTGCTTTAGTAGCCTGTTTGTCTTCTTCAGTGCGCAGTTTGAGGAGAAGTGCTGTAAAATGAGGCGGGTTGTCTTTCTTTTGTTCGAGTTGCAGGTTTGAAATCAGCGAGCTGTCCCAACAGCCTCTGCAAAACTGCTTGAGCAGCTGCTGGTCGGCGTCACTGGAGGAAATTCCATTCCTCTGAATAACTAGGTTTAACAAGGTGTATAACCTCTGAAAGTAATCGGAAGGTTTTTCACCACTGTCCTGGTTTGTGTTTAAGAAGCGAGCAAAGAGCTCGTCGCCGTCTTCGACAGCTGCGTAAGCTGAATCGAGATGTTCAAGGTACGTTTCCGGGTCGGATTTTGGACTAAGAGCTTTAACGATGCTCGCTGCTGGGGCTGACAGACTCTCCACGATTCTTCGTACAATTTGGGACTTGGTGAGTGAAGGATCATTTATGCATAACACTACACTACTACGCCAAGTATCATAGTCAGTTTCAAAAGAAGGGTGTGGAACTCGCCCTGAGAACGGTTTTAGTCTGTATTGTGAAGTAGGCGGAGGGATAACCTCACTGCTTTTAACAATGTGTTCCACAATAACTCGCTGAACCTCAGGTGTGTTTAAAAGATTTGGTGGAATGCAAGGGTTTTGTTTTCCAGTCTCTGTAGGTGGACAATTGTCCTTTGAGTTGTTCATATAGTTAACTTCTGGTGTTAAAGGCAGGGAATATGTAACTTGGTCACTATGGAGCATTGGCTCTGGTTCAGTGACTGGTTCAGATGCATGGGTATCCCTTCCTAAAGATTCCCCAATTTTTGCCAGTTCCTCCATTAGAAGGTCTTTAAATGATTGATTGCTACGCGCAGCTATGTCCCTGAGCTCTGACAGATAGGCATCAGTGGCAGATGTGCTAGTTTCTAGACTGTACGCGCTGGCTAGGTCTTGAATATGAAAGAAAACATCTGGGTTCCTAGTACAAGGTTTGTCATAGGGTAAACATTGTTTCTTTAATTCCTTAACAGTGGCTTCATGTTGAAACTCCACAATAATCTGATCACAGTTTGGTAACTTAATGCGCCTGTTAACTGGTCCGAATCCTTCCATAAACCCAAAGACTTCGTTATCAAGGTCTGTATCAGTTAACCCACTGATTAAAACAGCATTTGAAACTTTGACCTTTTCTGTTTTCACAACTTCCATTTTAAAACACTCAAAAGTACCAATAATGCCAAAATGGCAAACCACTGTGACCTCCAGGCACTCTTATGATGTCAGTCAATGGTTAGCTAAGGTAACAACTCTACAATTCTCCTGGCTGGCTCGCCAAGTTTTATGTAACCGGATTACAGGATACAATAAGATAATTAAAAGAAAAAATAAACAAATGGGCCAATAATTAGGTTCGGGGAGAATTGGAGGTTGTTTAAGAATGACTGGAGTCACGGGTATAGCATGAAACGGTTTATATACTAAATTTTAATAATAATGGGAAATATAACACATAAAGATAACACACAAAAACAGATGAAAACAATCGACAATAGTAAAATGCTCGGTATGAGATTTGATCATATGAGTCACAAGTCAGCCGGCGTCAAGTCAAATCCCCACGCTTGGGGTGAAAGTCAGAGTCCGGTGGTGCGATTTTTTCCTACCGCACCGTTGAGATTGTTCACAGAAGAGAGCAGTCTGCTCTTCAGTTACTTGAGATGTCCTGGTTCGTTCAGTGGTTAAGGCTCGCCATCTCCCTCGTCAGGAAGAAATCCAGTTCTCGTTCCAAGTGAGCGATCATAGGAGTCGGGATCAAACCCAAGGAAAAAAAAAACCCAGCCTGTAAACAACAGGACTGTTAGCGAGTTGGCATCGACCCTTCTCGTCACATCACAGCATAAAGTCTTACAGACTTAAACAAATGCTTCACTCTATTGGCATAGCCAATCATGTTTGGGTTCACAGTTCAACTAACATAACATCAATTTGATTGTCTATTAAAATAATTCTCAGTAGCTCTGGAAATATAATTACATATGACAACAATTGTTCAGCTCAATAGGCTCAGTTAGATTCTATTACTCTACACTATTCAACAAGAAATACATTCATGACAACAAGGATACATTTAGTTGTGTTTCTATACAGCATTGTGACACCTTGTATATCTGTAACACAATAAATAAATAAATAAATAAATAAATAAATAAATAAAATGTTCTATAACAAAATTCAACAAAATATAAATTCTGGTCCTTTGGTCCACCTTTGTAAAATAATTCCTCCCTAATCAGTTAGCTTTTATTTATTTTTATTTATCTATTTTTTTTATTATTAAATGTTTGGTTAAGGGACGCATTGCTAATTCTATGGCGTTAGCTATAACGCCCCTGAGGACCTTGTACATCTAGGCCGTACCACCGTTAACTGGCGGTTTGAGCCGTTAACTCCTGGGAATCCTATATGCCGTACCGCCGTTAACTGGCGGTTTGAGCCGTTAACTCCTATATGCCCTACCACCGTTAACTGGTAGTTTGAGATGTTAACTCCTGGGATCTAACGTCTAGCAGCCCACTGCTGTCACCTCGGTTGCTGTAATTAGCTTTTTGAATTTAATAATTTACTGAATTTAATCTCATTCACTCACCAACGCGCTCCAACGGTTCCCTCCTACAGAGGATTGGTTCACTCTGTCGTCTCCACACAAATCTATAAGAATGGAATTAATTTGATAAGCTATTTAAGTTTCCTTTTTTTTTTAAGTTGCATCGTTAGCTTTTTCTCTTCTTTTTTCTTTACTCACCGCGTTGGTTCCAAGTTCCTAGCTCTTATTAGAAGGAGTCAAGTCCGCCTCTCCCTCTATCTATGCGGCACCCAAATCAGGGTTCTTCACGGCCTCGACCGTTGTTTTTTTTTCTCTCTCTCTCTCTCTCTAACCGCTCAGTCTTTGCTTTCTGTATCTGCGTGCTGCACAGCCGTTTGTCTCTCCTCTCGCTCAGCTGCGTCGCACGGTTTTATTTCGCGGAGGCGGGACTTATTTCTCTCAGCCAATGAAATTTCAGATTCCCACCTGGACCAATAGTATACAGCTTTCCTCTTCTGTTTCTGTTAGTGATGTTCAAGATTCTTGTTTTAACCGATGTTTAATATTAAACTCGTTATTTTAGTTATTCACCCTTCCAATAATTCATTATGAAATTATCTATTAGTTAATTAGATATCTATTAATTAGTATTGTTAATTTCCTTAATTTATATTTTATATTTTATCTAAATTGAGGATGGATCATATTAGTAAGCCAATTAGTTAATACCTCATTAAGGTTCTAGCTTATGGGTTACACATGGAAAACAAAAACATACAAATGCTCAAGAATCAGCTGTGGATTTTGTCATTGGCGCAAATTCGGTGTTTATCCCTCCCACTGTCTTCCAGGAAAGTTGATCATTGAGCAGGATTGATGGTTTATCCCGTGAGGTCCATGTGGCAGGGGTGAGGAGTGAGCACCACCTCACCATTTTCACATAAACCATCAATCCTGTTCAATGGTCAACTTTCCTGGCGGGGTCATCCAATAGGACAGTGGGAGGGTTAAATAAACAGTTTAACTTAATATGATTTATTTCATTCAAGGGCCACATAAAATGACTGAGGGCTGCCAGCAGCCCACAGGCCACACTTTGGACATCCTTGGTTAACAAGACGGAGATTGATCCACTTTTTTCTTCTTCTGTGGTTGTCAGGTCCCCTTGGTGACAGTAGACTCTCTGTTCTATGGCAAACTAGTGATCGCTCCACTCAACATCCTCCTGTACAACGTGTTCACCCCACATGGACCTGATCTGTATGGTAACCTACAAAACACTTAACATTATTTCATACTGGTGTCAAAATCAGTCCTGAAATTTGATCAGAGTTGAGCTGAGCCGGATTTGGAGTCTTATTTCCTGATATTTGGATAATTCTCCTCTGATTGGATAACAGCAAGCTGTCTACCACTGACTGTTTGCTCTGCTACATTGATATTTTATCTCAACAAATGGCACAAGCCTGGAGGAGTTCTGCTGTGTGGTGGATTTGCTAACGCTAACCGTTAGCTTCTGCTAAATGTTCTCTGCTGCTTCCTGGATGCTAAAACAACAGCCGTCCCCGTCACAAGTTAAGATGGGTGAAAGTTTCACTGTCTATTTTCTAGGAGACTTATTTTCATGTCCAGGCTGCATGAAAAAAAAAACAGTGACTAATTATAATCAAAAATAATAATTAAAAATTGGTTTTCATCAAAGTACAACTTTAATAAACCATCTTAGATGTTGTATTTTAGAAGTTTTTAGGTTTTCCCAACTAGGTAACAGCAACTTCTTGTGCAAATCGTGACATATTCCTCTGAAGCAGGCTGGTGTAACATACTTTTCTAGTAAAACTTCAGACATATTCAATATTTTTATTCTAAATACACCTGTCTGTGATTTTTCTGGGGTATTTTTAATGATTGGTTTCACTCCATTCCTAGGTACGGAGCCATGGCATTTCTACTTCACGAACGGCGTCCTGAACTTTAATCTGGTATTTGTTCTGGCACTGCTTTCCCTGCCGCTCACTGCTCTCATGGAAACGCTGTTGCACAGGTTCAATGGTGAGGACTGAATGTTTTTTTGATGAGCTGTGAGTCACAAGAGGCTCTCGGAAGCTGCACAGAGCAACAAACGGCCCTCTGTGGATATTTAATTGAATCATTTGTTTGCGCACTTTAATTCACTCCATTATAGACTCACCTAAAGGGTTATTAGGAACACCTGTTCAACTTCTCCTTAACGCAATTATCTAATCAACCAATCACATGGCAGTTGCTTCAATGCATTTAGGGGTGTGGTCCTGGTCAGGACAATCTCCTGAACTCCAAACTGAAGGTCAGAACGGGAAAGAAAGGTGATTTAAGCTATTTTGAGCGTGGCATGGTTGTTGATGCCAGACGGGCCGGTCTGAGTATTTCACAATCTGCTCAGTTACTGGGATTTTCACCCACAACCATTTCTAAGGTTTATAAAGAATGGTGTTAAAAGGGAAAAACATCCAGCATGCGGCAGTCCTGTGGGTGAAATGCCTTGTTGATGCCAAAGGTCAGAGGAGAACTGGCCGACTGATTCAAGCTGACAGAGGTGCAACTTTGACTGAAATAACCACTCGTTACAACCGAGGAATGCAGCAAAGCATTTGTGACGCCACAACACACACAGCCTTGAGGCGGATGGGCTACAACAGCAGAAGACCCCACCGGGTACCACTCATTTCCACTACAAACAGGAAAAAGAGGCTACAATTTGCACCAGCTCACCAAAATAGGTTAGTTGAAGACTGGAAAAATGTTGTCTGGTCTGATGAGTCTCGATTTCTGTTGAGACTTTCAATTCAATTCAATTGAATTCAAGTTTATTTATATAGCACCAAATCACGACAAGCGTCGTCTCAAGGCACTTCACATAATAAAACATTCCAATACAGGTCAGTTCATTAAACCAATCAGAAAGAAGTCCTTTATAAGGAACCCAGCAAATTGCATCGAGTCACTGACTAGTGTCAGAGACTACAGCAATCCTCATACTAAGCAAGCATTTAGTAACAGTGGGGAGGAAAACTCCCTTTTAACAGGAAGAAACCTCCAGAGGATCCTGGCTCAGTATAAGCAGCCATCCACCACGACTCACTGGGGATGGAGAAGACAGAGCAGACACACACACACACAACATATACCGTAATTTCCAGACTATAGAGCGCACCTCAATATTAGCCGCACCAACAAAGAAAAAAAGGTTTTCTACACACACGCCACACTCAAATACAAGCCATGGTCACCAGAGGGCAGCAGTGTGCTGTCTAATGTGAAGTTGATATGCTCAAGAATCACAGCTTAAAGTGGTATAAACTCTTTAGTGTTGATTTAAATGCGATCTTCTTGTGATTTTATTTTATTTTTTGCAGTGCAGAACCTGGGCCGCCCATACTGGCTGACTCTGTCTCCCATGTATCTGTGGATGCTGGTCTTCTTCACTAGGCCTCACAAAGAAGAGCGTTTCCTCTTTCCCATCTACCCGCTCATCTGCCTCAGCGGGGCAGTAGCTCTCTCTTCTCTGCAGGTCTGAGATTCTGTTTGCTGTATTTGGTGTGTTTGGGTTTCTTTTTAATAATAATCAGAATAAAAGGATTCTTTATTTTATTTTTCTCAGAAATGCTACCATTTCCTGTTCCAACGGTACAGACTGGAGCACTACACCATCTCCTCCAACTGGCTGGCCTTAAGTGCAGTTGTTGTCTTTGCCGTGTTGTCGTTGTCTCGCTCGGTTGCCCTCTTCAGAGGTGTGTGTTTAAACACACATTCCTCTCCCTACGCAGATCGACAGTTTTGTACAACACAAGGCTGAACCTTTCCTCTACTTGAAGGCTACCATGCTCCTTTGGACCTGTACCCAGAGTTCCACCGCATCACCAAGGATCCGGCGCTACACTCGGTGCCTGATGAGAGACCCGTCAGTGTGTGTGTTGGTAAAGAGTGGTTCCGCTTCCCGAGCAGCTTCCTCCTGCCACACAAGTCAGTACCCACAACTTCTACAGAAGCGTTTCTCTTCTGATGATTTAAATGACTGTCATGTTGGGGGGAGGCCTAAAAAGAAAATTTGGTTTAGAGAGAAAAGAATGCAAGAAATAAGGGATTAAGGAAACGAAGAAGAGATAATTTACTAAAACATTAAAATCTCCAGATTTTTAGCTAGATGATAATAATAATAATAATAATAATACATTTTATTTAAAAGCCCCTTTCAGGACACCCAAGGTCACTTTACACAAAACACGTAATAAAATACAATAAAACAATAATAAAACCCAAAGAAGAAAAAACAGAGAGAAACATTTCAATAAAATCAGAGGTTGTAGGCAGATTTAAACGTGTGTGTTTTGAGTTTTGTTTTGAAAAGGGTAAAACTGTCGACGTTCCTGATGTCTGGGGGAAGTGAGTTCCAGAGTCGAGGAGCAGAGCGGCTGAAAGCTCTGCTCCCCATGGTAGCGAGACGGGCAGAAGGAACCGCAAGATGGATGGAAGAAGAAGATCTGAGTGAACGGGACGGGGTGTGAATACTTATAAGGTCTGAGATATATGGAGGAGAGAGGTTGTGGATTGCTTTGAAGGTATGGAGGAGAATTTTGAAGATGGACCTGAATTTAACTGGGAGCCAGTGAAGCTGCTGGAGAACCGGCGTGATGTGGTGAAAGGAAGGGGTTCTGGTGATAAAATGATGAAAGATGAAAGAGTTCTCTCTGTCTCTTAAGTTTTCCTTTTCTGTATGGGGGTCTTTAACAAGACAGTTATGTACATTTTCAGATTTACTTTTATTCCTTTGTATTCAAGGCACATGTGCACAATCTAAATGAATCTGCACAAATGTCTCACGACTTTCCAGCAGACTTTTGGCCCAAGACGCTCCAGGAGTTGAACAATTTCCCTTAACCATCCTGGAATAATAGCACAACTAAACTGGGAATCCTTTTTAATTGCTGCTATGGCTGTCTGGCAGCGATCTGCATCCTGACACTCGAGTCACAGGTGGCTCTTTGGACCTTCCAAATGATGACTCTTTTCAACAGTAATGGGTTTTATTTTGAGTGAACTGAGAGGAAAAACAACTCGTCCTACTGTAAAGGTGGCAGACCCTAACCCACATGCATCAAGCACTGTGTGTAGGGCACCAAGCTGCCAGGGGAACACCAACCAATCTGACTTATAAAGAAAAAAATATTCACTTTCGTGAGGCCCACCGTCCGTTCGAACACCGGCCATCACAGAGCGATGATCTAACAGGATGGGCCACAAAAATAAAATGGAGCTTACGGCATCCATGTGGCACGAGCTGGGCCTGCAGGGACAAACGCTGGCCTAGTCTGCCTTTAGCATTAACAAATGTGTCGTTGCATTTGGTGAAAATAAACGAAGAAGTAACTGTGATGAGTTTGAGGCTCGTGTGAACTTTTGTCTTGCAAATGTTTTAAACATGTCGCTGCTGCTCACCCAAATCCCCCAGGAGTAGTGAGACGATCTGGAAACTTCCTCACGGGGACGATTTACAAATTAGTCCTGTGAGATGCTGACTTACAGTCTGGCAGTCCATTCTATAAATCTGAATGTGTAGTCTGGTCACGACTTATTAGCTACGTTTACGTACTATCTGCTTTTTGGTCAAAGAGAAGCCCAAGTCTCTACTCTCCTCACATCAGTGCACACAGCTGCGATAAGCAGCGCTCGTCACCTCCGTTTGGACAGGGGAGGGAGGTATTTGGGTTAGAGAGCACAGTGACTTCTGGAAACTGTTCCACAGCCTTCACCGTTCGCAGTCCCGCCCAGGCTGGGATAGGGAGACAGAGTTGCCATGGTGACGGCAGCATTCCACATTTCTTCTGAGGGGGAGTAATCACTTCAGCCTCACAGGCTCAAAGGCAACAGGGCACCCGATTCAGATAAGAACTTGTTTTTGGGTCAGACAGAGATAAATTCCTCTCTGTCTTAAATTTCTGTTGGTCTCCAACCCCTCTAAATCCAATAATGGCGTAAATTAATCTATTCCCAACCGTGCCGTCCCGTCAACTCGCTCCTTGATGGAATCAACCTTCTGTGCCAGAGCCTGAATCTCAGCCAAAGTTCCAAGCTTACGACTCATCTCGACAATTATATGACTTTGTGCGTTCACAGCGCGGTGTAATCCATCCCTGAGCTCCGGGATTGAGCCAATATTCCCCGAAAGCTCATTAATTTTCCGGTAAGCCAGGTAACTGCTAAGGCCAAACAGCAGGAATCCCGACACCAACACCACGAAATCCAGACGTCTTCAGAATCCTCTACAGACAGTTGAGGGAGGCAGATCAGGTTCCACTGTTTCCAGGAGTCCATGATGTGCCCGGCTGGCTCTGTCCCAGAGGTGCATCCGGGAGCTCATTCTCCCGCTCTCATCGTTGAAAAAATCTTGTCAATCGCATTGAGAGATCAACTGACCAGGTCCATTTTTAATAATTTCCAGTTTCCAGAAAAAATGCTGAAGCGCCGTACGCCCAAAGACAGACAAAGAGCCTTGGGATAAGAAAGGGAGGAGAGGAGGAAAAAAGCGTCTGTACTCTCCAAGAGCCGGAAGAAGAAGCCTACATACAAGCCTCTGCCATCTTAGTTTTGCTCAGTCGCAGTAATATCCAACCCACCAAACTGACAGTGCTGTGATTGGCCCAAAAAACTGACAGAGTGCTGTGATTGGCCAACCACCTGACTGGCCTGGGCTGCGGAGGTTCCAAAGTGGCGTGGCTACTCAGACATGCAGAGCTAAATTGTTTTGCTTTGGCTGCTCTCTGTCTAGATTTCTAGGCTAGCTGACTTATTTGATCTTGTTCCATCTACTTCTGCTGTTTTAAGGCGATGAACCACCATTTAGCTAACGCTTTTCTTGAGGAAAGTGTTTAAAACATTAGCACAATTTAGCATTGCATTCTGCAGATTCACTAAAAAGGGGATTCAGATTTTTGATTTATTTCAGATACAAGTGTGTCGTAGGTCTCCTGATAAGTGACTCTGTGTCTCTGTAGCTGGCAGCTGCACTTCATCCAGTCTGAATTTAAGGGGCAGCTTCCTCAGCCGTACGCCCCGGGGCCTCTGGCCACACAGATCATTCCGGCTAACATGAATGACCAGAACCTGGAGGAGCCGTCCAGATACGTGAGTTACTGAGTCATGAAGATGTTTGGCATCCAGTTTACCTGCAGTTAAACTGACTATTGATCTCTTTTTGTGCAGGTCGATGTAAAACAGTGCCACTACCTGGTGGATCTAGAGACGGATGAGGAGACGCCACTCGAGCCACGGTACTCATCAAACAAGGAGGAGTGGAGCGTCATTGCCTTTAAGCCTTTCCTTCAAGCATCAAGGTATTTTCACAAATCTGTTTTCTTTCTTCTGCATTTAACATGGGCGCCAGAGATTTTTCAAGAAAATAATCCATTTTGACATGAATATTTCAAAAGGTTGTAGCTTGGAACTGGTTGGAGATGAAGGTAAACTGTAAATGAGAAAAATCTTCAGCAGGACTCACAGTTTGTGTTCGCCAATCTAATTTGGATATTATGACATCACAAGGCTGCCGTATTGGAATGCATCATTTTTTACATGTTATTTAGAACTTTTCATCAAATTTAGAAATGTTTTATTTATATGTACAAATAAAGCTCCTTAGACATTTAAATTTCATAGATTATCTTTTATATTGTATCTTTAGAATTTTTATTTTGGCCTCATTCAAGAGAGATGCTTTTTAGCCATATTTGTCTGGTTTCTTTGGGCCTGTACGGCTTCAGGGATGTCCTTCCCTTGAATATAATGATCATTTGATCCAAGGGAAAGAATATTTTGATGATTATGTGGCACACTTGGATCTCCATATAAAGTGCATCTGCTGTGGTTAGGGTTAGCAGTGTTTTTTAACCATCATTTCTACATCCACCATGTCCCAAACACGGTGGAACAAACATCAAACCCAACGTTTGGAGCTTGTGAGCTCCAGACACCTTACTCTCATGCGGCACCAGCTGTCTGATCAATCTTTCTGGCTGGATGAGTGAAATTCTTCATCAGAGCTTGAATATTTTGCTTCCTGATCGAAGTCAGTAATGACCAGACAAAGAGATCAGTCAACAAAGACCAGACCTGCCAGCAATTGTAAGTGTTATCCCTCTAATATTCGCCCTCTTCGTGCTGCACTCACCTCCTCGTCTCGTCCTCTCCCCTACCGGGAACCTCTTGGCAGTAGGCGATTTTCAAACCCTAAAAACTCAGAAACTTTCAATATAAACACACCCATAAGTGTTGGTCACCCTGAATTTACACATGCCCACTATCTTCTGATGTAAAGTAGTAACTCCACGAGGGATCATATTTATAGCTGTGGCTCGTTAAGCAATGACGCTTGTCGCAATATTGTGACTTTGGCGCCTAAAGGATTATGGGGACCTTAAATTATTTTACTGCTGACACCTTTTCTCTGTTAGGTCTTCTCCTGTCTTCAGAGCCTTCTACATCCCATTTTTCTCCGACCATCACACCACCTACAGGCGCTACGTCATCCTAAAACCCCGACGGCAAAAGCAGCCTCGTAAGCGAGCCAACGGCTGACGTTCAGAACGGAATCCGACAAGAGAAGTTTGTCACGTCCTCTTTAAACAGCTGGCCTCTGTGTCAGCATGCATGTGATTCACATCATCAGACTTCAGACCCTTTAAAGACGTTCGTCTCTCGTCTGCTGTTGTCAGGCTTGTGTTTGTGAGTGAAGAGAAAACGTGTACAGGTAGCAGCCATCCGATGGACTTTTTTTTTTTTTTTTTTTTTACTTCTTTTGTGTTTTTATGTATAATTGTCTCAATGAGGGATGCTCTTTGCAGGATGTTGCACTAAATTCACCTGTAATGGTCTGCAGCATAAGTGTTTTTATTTTTATGTTGTACTTGAAAATATGACCTGAATAGAAGAATTCCTGTGAAAATTTGCCCTAAGGCATCCTGTAAAGGAGTAAAAATAAGGGGTTGTCTCTAAATTACCTTGAAATATGAATAAAAAAATTATTGACTGCCAACATTTATTTATTTATTTATTTATTTGAGCCTTTTTCTTGTGTAACAAACATACAAATCATTTTACTTTAGAGCAGAAAACATCCAGATGACTGAACACATAACGCTTTTGTCGATTCATGCCGATATCTAGAGGCTGCAGGCACTGAAGCAAGCATTTTTGTTTCTATTTCCTCAAGAGAAAACCAAACCACAGTGACGAGGAACAGGCCTTCATTACAGTTTAAGGCGGCTTTAAATAAAATAGCTGATTTTGGTTTATTCTAAATTATAAATGAACGTGTGAGATTCAAAAATGTTTAGTCGCTCCAAACAACTATTGGGCCATTCCCATCTGTACCGGGTCGTCACGGGCCGGGTAGCGTAGGTTGTTTACATATCTGGGTGGCCTGGTATTTTTCCGGGCCAACCAAGGCTCATTATCAGCCCTCTTCTCGAGGGGGTCTGCTTCAGGCCGACCAGGCCAACACACCCACTGCTGACAGCAAATTCACACCTTCCATTAGAGCAAGCCTCTGATTGGTGGGTAGAATCAGCCCACATGGGCTTAAGGCAAGGATGTGTGGAATCAACCGGGCCAGGCTGGGGCCGACTAGGGCTACCCGGCCCGGGCCGACCCGGTACAGATGGGAATGGCCCATAAAACTTAGCCGATGACCTCAAATGATCTGACCGAGCAAGGACAGCATGACAAGACCATGCAAACAAGCTGTTAGACACACACACACACACACACACACACACACACACACACACACACACACACACACACACACACACACACACACACACACACTGTTGTCTGCTCTCTACTTTAGAGGTTTTATAAGATCAATCAGCTGTTTATTCAGAGCTGCCTGTGATAATTAAAGATATTTTTGTTGTAGGGAAGGTTAAATGTAAAAATCCTGAGAAATGGTGACATTTGGGGCTCTATCACTTGTGTGACAAGGAATTCAGCTCAATCAATTTGATTTCTAAAATGCTATTCAACAATGAAAAGGTTATAAAGAGGATAACAAATCATGCAGTTGGCCCAGGTGCTTCTTTTTCTCATGCATCTTTATCAGAAACCTGGTGCATAGATTAATCAAAATGTTATTCAACTGTAACAGCTTCATATTTGTGATCCTAGAGTGGCGTGTAGCCCTGGATGGATTAAGGAGCCACAGATTCTAACTCCATGATCTTCAATCTCTGTCTTCTATTATTCTCTTTTATCCAAATGACATCAAATCGATTGAAGCATTTTATTCGGTCCTCCGTAGCTCCATCTGGACCCACAAGAAGATGCATTACAGAGTTTTGATTAGATTTTCTTGGCTGTAAAGATATTAATCTTTAATATCCCTGTCTCAACCTGCCATGCAATGAACATTCTGAATCTCAGTAATCCACAGGGTTTCTTTAGAGACCTGAATCTAGAATAACCTGAAAGTAGTCTCAGAAAAGAGTGAATATCACTAATCACTGAACTAGGGTGCAAAGACGGAGAATACACAGACCAAAAACAATTTAAACTGAATCCTAAATGCATTTTAGCATTTTGTTTTACATAAAAAATGAAAAGCAACCCCTTTAACATTTGCTACATAGTAGAACAGCCTCTACGCTGAGAAACAGTTTACATTCTTTAGGAGTGATAAGCTAACAGCTAGTCTGAGTGCAGCTATCTTCTAACAATCCCCTAAATTTCATGGTTCATGCAACCAGCAGGAATATTTCTACTAAGTAATTATATTTCCACTAAATAATTTTAGTGCCATCTTTTGGATTTATTTAAACCATTGAAACATCAGAAAACAAAGTGGCTTTGATACTGAGACGTTTTAAAATAACTATTGGTCCAAACTGAAGCAAGCCCTTGTCTGGCCCTGAGGTGGAGCAGCAGCACTTTATGAAGCCTTGGGCTCATTTAATCCTATCCAGTGTCTCACTGGGCTGCAGCTGTTGGTGACTTGCTGGAGACACACAATTGCAAAGAAAGAAAGAAAAAAAAATCACCAACTCTCAAAGTAAGAATTTTACAGTGAAATAATCACAAAATGGTCTAATGTCTCGGAAGGAAGGTTATATTAGCCCCTTTTTGAAAACAACGCTGCCAACTTGCCACAAGGCTGAGCTGGCATCTGGGAGCCATAGGTCGTTTCTAAGTGGTCAAACCATGGTGCTAATGTGGTGCATATCATGTCCTTTTTACAAAAATTACACAGTGACATTATAAAGGTGGTATGGGGAGGTCTCTGCGCTGCAGCGGACTTCCGTTTAACTTGGGCATAGCATGCTTTTTATTGCTATCAAAGCTGCGCTCATTAGGTTTTTTCACAAGCTGCTCCTAAAGATGTCTGTCCTCCACAGTCCATGTAAACTGTGATCTGACCTCCATCTCTAATGGAGAGAAGCTTGCAGAGCTCTGCATCACTCTAGTTTATCATCTAAGCTGATGCTGTTCAAAAAGCGAAACATATTGCCCATGTTTACTTTCATTTTTATGAAAAGTTTTTAATGAAGTTTCCTGCCAGAGCTCAGAATTAACAACACCCTCTGTTGCACCAAGGTGTAATATGTATTCACAACAGTGGCGGCGCCAGGGGGGCGCTAGGGGATGCTATAGATACCCCTGGATTAGTCATTGCATCCCCATAGCACCCCCAAGTAAATATTAGATTTTTTTTTTTTTACAATTTAATTTTAATTTAACATGTGGATGTGATAATATTTAACATACAAAACAAAAATAATCAGTAAATTATCATATAGATAGTAAAAACTTACATCAAAACAGGAAATTGATGTTAACCTTTGACCTCATTTTCCACCTGCGAACGAGTGAAAGGTAGAGCAAGTGGTAAAATGGATCGGGTTTTTGTTGCCCACATTTCCACGGGTTCAGTCAGAAACGAATGCATCTTTGGAAGTGGTCTCAGACCCACAAAAACCTACGGATCTGGATGAAGAGAGTCAACCCTCAACCGCCACAGCAGTCGAGGGTTTAGCTGCTGGAAATGCTAACACTAACGTTAGCTAACCTTGCAACACTATAGATGGTTTTCTGTGTGGCTGTATGTGTTTATGATTTCATGGAAAAGAGATTGTTCATTTGTTTATGATGTACATTAATGATTGTTTCAGGTGATGTTGAGGTTTTGTGCACGCATGCGTATCTGCTAGTGTTCAAGGTGTTTTAGAGAACAATAGGTACACATGACCACTTCCTTCAAAGCACCCTCAATTAAAAGACTAGCTCCTTCATAGCACATGCAGAAAAAGAAAATTCTGGAGCCGCCACTGATTCACAAGTCCGGTGTTGCGGCAATATTACTACCAAGGGTGGCGGCACGAATGCTGCAAAATTCCCGCATTGCCATGCTGCCACACACCGTGTGATTTGCTGGCATGGTGTCCTCTCAAAAGGGCTATTGGAACAGATTTCCTTCTCAGCCAACTGTGTGGTCAGTTTTTCTCCTTTTAAAGAGGCAGACGAGGGACACAATCTTTTACAATATGTCCCACCTCCATACCTCCTTGTTCCAGAACCAATCGTATGTGAAACTACGGGGTTGCCAAGTCTGCACTGGCAATTGTAATTTGACAACGGCATTGTGAAAACAATGTTGGCCAGAAAAAGGCTCAGAAGTTATTTTACCCCTAAGAAACCACTGCACCTTTTTGCTTTACTCTAATATTTAACAACAATAACAAGCTAACGTTGAGCTAACAATGCTTACGGTCACTTAGTAAAAAATAATCGACTCTAAAATTTCTCAAACTGCATTTTCAATTGCCAACAACTCAATATTAGAGTGAAGTGTATTTACCTTCTTACCAACTTACTGGGTATGACTCGTCTTTGCTCATTGTGCTGCGCTGTGACTGGCAACAGTTGCTTTTGATACATGGACTGCAGTGCCCAGATTTGACCACAGGATTTCATTTTTACTTCATGCACCTTTAAGATGTTTCACATTCTCACACTTCTCATGGAAAATCTCACAAACATTAAGACATGCACTGTGAGTCATGAAGGAAGATCAGTAACTTTCTCTGTTTATCCAGTCCTGCTCGTTAAAATACCTCCTTCCAGAATCCAGGTTCAGCCCATTTTTGTAGCAGTCCAGATTTGTGTGGAAGGATTTTCGCTGTGTTCCCAGGGTAGTGTGAAATGTCTTGTGCTTCCCGCTGGTGACGTAAGTCTGGTAGAGGTCAACCATTCCTGTTTGACCTCCAGGTTTTAGCTTGCCATCATACAGGTCACTTCCTGGTCGGAAGCTGCTGTCGTATAGACCGTGGTCTGTGTACAAGCTGCTGCTGTAGTGCTCACTCTTAGTGGTGCGACAGCCCATGCTTCTGTCATAAAACTCTCTGTTTCCACTGCGACCGAGACTGCTGTCATTCAGCTCTCGCTTTCCTGGGCGACAGAGACTGCCGTAATTCGACTCTCGCGTTCCTGGACGACCAAGACTACCGTCATTTGACTCTCGCGTTCCTGGACGACAGAGACTGCTGTCGTTCAGCTCTCGCGTTCCTGGACGACCAAGACTGCCGTCATTCGACTCTCGCTTTCCTGGACGACCGAGACTGTTATCGTTCAGCGCTCTCTTTCCTGGACAACCCAAGCTGCCGTCATAGAAGTCATGGGTCCCACGACGCCCGAAGCTAAGCTCGCCAAGATCAAAGTTTAGGAAGTCACTCTCTGTGCTCGCCAGCGTCACAAAGCCACTCTCTGTGTCCCGACCTCCCAGGTTGTCATAGTCACCTGTTGGCGTGTCGGGGGAAGAGCATAAAAAGGAGGTGTTTTTGGTGTGAGGCCGAGCTGAGACCAGGTCGTCATCCTTCTGAGAGCGAATGACATTGTAGACGTCTGGTGTAGTTGGACTGGGGCCAATTCCAGGTTCTGTCTGACATACTTCTGATTTGTGTTGTTTCCTCTTTCTGTTACACACACACACACACACACACACACACACACACACACACACACACACACACACACACACACACACACACACACACACACACACACACACACACACACACACACACACACACTCTTGTAAATAAAAAAAGACAACTCAAGCTAGACCTAAACACTGATTCTTTGAGGATCCATGACAGGCTTGTTTCAGGGGTTTCTGTGTTCCACGCCTGATTTTAATCAGTGGGTTCACAGGCCTCTGCAGATCTTGAGGACCTGCTGAAGAATGAAGTGAGCCACAAAATCAGGTAGATTAGGGCAGGAAACATATTGGAAACATGCCGATCATAAATCCTGGCTTTTGAACATGTTTGATTTTCTAACCCCTTCTTTCCACGGGACACGAAAGTGCCGTGTAACGAAATAGAGGCATTTTACTTGTGAGCTCCCTTCCAACTGGGAGCGATTTTGACACAAAACGGGAGTGAAAGCGTTCCACACAACTGATCCTGAGGTCACAAAATCACAGGAGAATTGCAACACCACGCGTGATTTTGAAAATTACAAACAAGTAGAAAGACAGCTGCAAGTATCCAAAAAGGTCTGTGGCTTCTTTTTTGTTGTGTTTACATCGACTACAGGGGTTTTAACAGGAAATGACGTATGTTCATCTGCACGGGACTTTTACTTTGAAAGTTTCTGGATAATTTACACTTTTCTTGTGTTTGACCTCTTGTCTGGCTCAATCTAAACTGTGGAGTTTGACATGTTTTGGAACCGTAACGTGTAAAAAATAAGCTTGAAATGTAATGATGGCGTGCCTTTTCTTCTGGGACGCGTCAAAAACGTTTTACTGCCAGCGGAAAGTACGTTTCACAGCTGATTTAGTGGTGGAAAATTCAGGCTAGTCTTCTTTCCACAGACAAATAAACATTCTGACTGTTGAATGAGATGTGTTGACTATTAGAAATCAAAGTAAGGGGAGCATGCAGCACTCCTTCTCCACCATGTTTGTTTTCTTTGAAGTCATATTTGGTCTTTCTCTTTAGACCAGGAAAAGTCAGTGAGTGAAATCACTTTGTGTTTATTGTGTAGTTTGGGTCGAGTTGCTGCACACCACACACTAGAGATGTAAGAAAATGTAGATATACAGAAATATAGCAACATTTTGTGTTATGACACTGAATTGATCATTAAAAGCAGAGTATTACTATTTTTAAATTGAGAGTTTATTGGAAACGTTAACAATATTACTTTTGTTTGGTGCAAATCAAAATACAGCTTTTACCGCCTTCACTCTGGCAGAAAATGAGATCTGGCGATAACACCAGATGTGTCCTGAAATAGTTTTTCAATTAAACTCTGTCTTAAATGGTAAATGGCTTTTATTTTTTTATAGCATTTTCTTAGGGTTCTACAACCCCCCAAGGCACTTCACAACACAATTCACCAGCAGGCAAGGTGGGTTGAGTGTCTTGCCCAAGGACACAACAGCAGCAACAACCTGCTACTGCTGTCTTTAAAATTGTATCGCAATATATCAAATCTTCTCCCCTGTATTGTGACATTTGTCATATTGACAGAATTTTGCATATACACACCCCTATTACACATTAAAGGACACATTCTGGTGAATTAATGATTTTATTTTTTTTACCACCGTGGTCTCCCATGCTTTAAAAACTGTGAAAAAATTGAAAATCCTGCCGTGTGAATTGTGCTATAGGTAGACAAATGGCCCATATCAACTATCAGACCTTCTCTGTAACTTTACCGGACCTTCGTGGCATGCCCTCATCTCCAGTTCATGAGGCTTGCCTAAAAGAATCACATTCCAAGCCATTTCAGGGACCAACCGAGTACCTAAACTGGGGCATGTACTGGGAATAGGCCCAGTAGAGTCACTGGGCGGGTCTTATGGTCAACTAATTTGCAGATGTAGCCAAACAACTGGTGCTTCTTCTGATCATCGTTGAACACCACTTTTTACTACACACACAGCTGTTATCTCTGTCCAGTAAATGGATGAAATTACGCCACACTATGACTAATTTTAAATTGCCTTTTGGCGCCAATCAGGGATGTCGCTCACTGCCAAAATGGTTACCATATGTTGACATCTTAGCAAAGTTCTGAAAGGGCCGAACGGCTGAGAGAACCGAGCAGTGTATTTCCCTTGTAACTTTCCCCCTCTCCAGAAATTTCCCAGAAATTCCTATAGTGGAAACACGGCTATTGGTGCAGAATTGAGAATTTTAACATTTCTGTCAGAGTGAGCTTGTCTTTCAGCAACATTTAGCCTGCACCACTGGCTGGATTTTATTCAAACTCGGAAAGTAATAATTGGATGTACATTTACATCCGACTAACTTTTGAAGTGAAGTTAATTCCGGGTAGAAAAATCAGACATTCCTTTAAAGCAGACAGTTTTACAGATATTCAGAAACAATAACTTTTGATGTCAGCTGAGAGTCAGTCCCAACAGATCATGTTACGATCTCCCATAAGATTGTAGCGTTTACAAGAATAGGCCAAAGAAGCCATTTCTGTAGAACTATAACTGTTTCTGGTAAACGTCTGATACGGTTTGTTGTCAAAGCAGTTCCACAGTAGATTTGATTTGCTACAAAAACTGCTGAGGCATCGCTATAGACAACATTTTTTCTTTTTAATTTAGAAGGTATCTATACGTTTTGCAGTTCACCTACTTTTTATCTGGTTTATTTTGTTTTCACCTAAACACAACCACCCACTCTTCATGTATTGTGATATTTCTGACTCCCATTGGTGTTGTAGCCTTTGTTGTGTTGATTTTGTGTTCTCACCGCCTGAGTAGCAGCTTGAAGCAGCAAACTCCCATCGCTGTCAGCAGCAGCAGGATGAGTGGGATTGTGGGAATGATCACATAAACTAAATTTACCACTGAAAAACAGACTCAGTGTTAGAAATGCAGAATTAGTGATCACTGTCACAGTTTAAATAAAAAATAGTATAACCTGTGCTTCTGTTGTGATCACTTGGACCCCATGGCTGCACAGATGGGAAGAAGGCGTCTGTAATGAAAACGGTGTTAAGACTCTGTTTGTCTCTAAATAGGGGAACCTCCAACTGCAGCATGACTGCTGAATGATCACCTGTTTGAGTGGAGTTTGGAGACAGAGTGGGGTCCAGTAGTGTCTCTGAGGAGAAAACCAAAGGTGACATCCAGTTAGGCCCTTCTCAATGTGAAACAGAGGCCGATTAGCCCTCCTATGTACCTGTAGTGTATTTGCAGATAAAGTTGTTCTTGGTTTCACAGTTGTCGTCGTTCCACTGAAACATGTAGAGTCCTCCTTGTCCTGGGGGAGCAGACGGTTGGTGGTACATAACCACACATACTTCATAGCCACACGACGGCTCATCCAGGTGCCAGTTCCTGAAACACACAGATACAATAATACAATGGGTGGGTACGGAAAGTGTTCAGACCCCTGTCAATTTTTCACTCCTTGTTACATTGCAGCCTTTTGCTAAATTCAATTAAATGCATTTTTCCTCAATAATGTACACAAAGCGCCCCATATTGACAGCAAAACATAGAATTTTAGAAATGTATGCAGATATATTAAAAAAGAAAAACTGAAATATCACACCGCCCCATGGTAACGTCCTTTTGCTTAAACGGAAAACTGCATTATTATAAATTTTGATAGGGGTGAAGAAAACCTCACTGTTGTGTGTTTGTAATGTTTCAGCTCATTTTCAGCACCAAACAACAATAATCTTGAAGCACCACGGTTGCTTTAACCGGATTATTGCTCGATATTTTATTTAGTAAAACACTGCAGGAACCTGGTTCAGTTCAATTCTGCTGAAAATTCATACCAAACATCAGTTTAGATAGAAATATTAGCCTGTTGCTCTACATCAATAACTAACTTTAGCAAATTTGGGTCATCAACTGATTCTGTTGCAGATCTTTAGTCCAAAGTTGTTCACGTAACTTTAAGGTAAATGAAATCCCATTAAAAGGATGACTGATAGATGTGAAGGCATCTCTTCATAAGCAGCAGCTGAGTCCAGCTGTCCATGTTTATGTTTATTTATTTGGCAGATGCTTTTTATCCAAAGCGACTTACAATTTGGGCTGCATGGTGGCGCAGAGGTTAGCACTGTTGCCTCACAGCACGAAGGTTGCAGGTTCGAAGCTCGGCTCGACCGCGGCCTTTCTGCGTGGAGTTGCGTGTTCTCCCCATGCATGCGTGGGTTTCCTCCGGGTACTCTGGTTTCCTCCACAGATCACAACATGCCCTATAGCGTCTGCTAAATGAATAAACAAACAATTTATAACCTACAGGGCATGTTGTGATCTGTGGGGGAAACCGGAGTACCTGGAGGAAACCCACGCATGCATGGGGAGAACACGCAACTCCACGCAGAAAGGCCGCAGCCGAGCTTCGAACCTGCAACCTTCGTGCTGCGAGGCAAAAGTGCTAATCACTTCGTCACCATGCAATTTTACCTGAACCTGTTTAGGTTGCATGCAATGCATATAGGCATGGACATAATTTTCACTTTAGAAGTAGGGGAGACACGGGGGGGGGGGGGGGGGGGGGGGAATCTTTACAGTATGCTCTAATGGCAAATGGGCTTCAACACAAATGGTTGTTTTCCGCTTGGTCGTAGAGCACAACCAGTGTCACTTTAATATAGCGTTATATGTTTTTGGATGGTAAAAAGTACAGGGGTCAAAACTTGACTTTGGAAAAAGTGGGGGGGACATGTCCCCCCTGTCCCCCCCAAAATTACGTCCATGCATATAGGCAAGGCAAGGCAGCTTTATTTGTATAGCACATTTCAAATACAAACGATATTCAAAGTGCTTTACAGAAGCAAGAACAGCAAATACAGTAAACCAAACAAAGAAATGTAGATATTAATTTCAGATTAACAGATTATAATAAAAAAAAACCACAAAATTCATATTTTGTTTTTAGTCTTTTTGAGAAGGAACTCTAGAAATGTAGCCACAAGGAAAATTGTCTTTAAACTAGAAAGCCTTTTAAAAGCTGCCCTAAAGGTGTGGAACACCTGTTTAATCAATACATTTACAGTGGTCTCTAGAAGGAATGAATGCCTTGTACTCTGGGGAAAAAAGGCCCCGATGCGTCTGTTTCTGGTGCTAGTATCACTAGTATCACTAGCCTCATCAGAGGAGAGCTTCAGAAGGTAGGATTTAGAGTCTTAATTCCTGATACATCTCTCCTCTGATTGGCTAACAGCAGCACATCTCTACCACTTTCTCTGTTTGCTCTGCAACTTTGATGTTTTATCTCCACAACTAACACAAGCCTGAAGGAGCTCTGCGGTGGAGTTGCTAGCAGTTAGCTTCTGTTAGTCGAGACGTTCTCTGCTGTTTCCTGGACGCTAAACCAACATCAGCCTTCCCCGTCCTGAGTGATAATGGGTGAGTCCATGACTGTTAGTGACAGTGTGACGTACATGTCAGGCTTTTCTAATCCTAGAGTTTCACTGTCTATTTTCTGTCAGAAGCTGATGCAGGAGACAGGTGTAGGAGACTATTTTCATGTTCAGCCTGCATAAAAACCTCAGAGTGATGATTACAATCAGAAATATTCATGAAAAATGGGTTTTCAGTGTTCCACACCATTGAGAGTTATAGTTTTTCTTTTACCTGAGTAGGTTTTTGCACTTGATCAAAGCTTCACCACATTTTACCAGAGTACACAAGTTTGAATACTTTTTATACCTCTGTGTCTTCCTCTTTGGTCCCACCTGAATGTAGACGTGCTGCCATCCAGCCAGTAGTACTGAAAGGAACAGTCAGAGCTGCTGTCCTCGTCTCCATGGTTACGTCGGAGTCCTAACCAGAAGTCTCCATCTGATGGGCGGAGCTCTGTGATGAGCTGCTCTATGACCTTCTGCTCAGACTCAGACTCGATGCTCAGCAGCCGCCCCCCGTCTCGCCTGCAGGCCAGCTCCGCCTCCGCAAAGTTCAGTTTCCAACGGAGCTCCGAGAAATAGGCCAGCTTGTAACACGGCCTGCCTTTTCCTGCCTTGCACACCCGTTGGCCTGAAATCACACACACACACACACACACACACACACACACACACACACACACACACACACACACACACACACACACACACACACACACACACACACACACACACGCACGCACGCACGCACACACGCACGCACACACACACACACACACACGAAGATTGTACATTTTTGTTGATGTGAGACACAAAATGATTTTGTCTTGCTTTATTACACAAAAGCATCAACTGCTCTATATCTGATGGTTCAATTGTTTTGTGGGTTTTTGATCTGAAAACTAAATTGCAACCCTCTACTGGTGACAAGAACAGAGTGCGGGTCACTTTTCTTTTCATTTAGTCAAGTTTAATGAAAGGTGCTCACAGTTCTGCTTTGTAGTAAATCTCAGTGAAGGTTTGTGTTGACATGACAATAGGTCATAGGCTTGGATAATTAAAGAAAAGTACTTTTACTAATCTTTTATATCTTCAACACTCAACTTTCTTGGCTAACAGCAATAAAGTGTCTATTTGCATCATCGGTCTGTTTCTGGTGGGACACAATTCTACCTTTTATCAATCGCAATCAAGAGCCACCAGTGGCCCGTGGGCCACAGTTTTGAAACCTAGAGTACAACTGACTAAATTGACCTTTTTGAATAATGAAAAATGTTTACCTCTAGCTTCAAATAAGTCTGCTTCAGAAGCCAAACATCCAGCGTAGAGTCAGGAAAATAGGTTATGAGGAAAAGTGGATATGCAAGCTTAATGAAGAGTCCTTGTTGCGAGGGTTTTTGTGTATTTTAGTGAGAAGCTTACCTGTAATGAGGCTTGCAGCTGCAGACAGATGAAAACACAAAAACTGAAAAAAACAATGAATTATGACCAGGTCCATCTTTCTTAGCTATCAGCTGTTTACAACCAAATTGTGTGTTTTAGTTTAGTTTTTTTCATTTTGTTCTCTGTTCATCAGTCAGCTCATCAGACTAGTTTAAGTTAAACAAAATAACCCCCACCTGAGCTCTAAGACATGAGCTGTGGTGGGAGAAAAAACTCTAAAAATGTTAAATTCAAAGAGGATCTGAGTAAAATAAGAGTTAGAGATGAAAGTCTCCTGATGTTCCTGTTGTATCTGGTGAAAGAGAGGATCTGAAATTGTGCAGGAGAAGCAGGGAGGAGGAGGAGGAGGAGTAAAGGCGGTGCGTGGTTTGGGAGGGGGCTGTAATCTGTTAAGAGCAGCCTTAATGATAAGAGAAGAGGCTGCATCGATTCCAAGACATCTAATCATGCAAGTGCTTCTCATCGTAAACGCTGACAAGAGGCAGATTCCACTCATTCCTTTATTACTTAAGCTTTTGGTATCATTACAAAAGTGTTACATGAAAATGATCTCCTCTAACTCGATCAGAGATCATTTAAATCATTTTTTTCTCAGATCTACGCTGCAGCATCCTTACACGTTAAGTCGATGATGCTCCAGTTGTGAATTGTTTTCACATCCACATCAAACATGAATGTGTTTAAAATCAAACATCAATGTTTTCCTCAAATAAATATGTTTCAGCCCAGAACACTGTCTATGTGCATTGTCCATGTTTGAGTCTGGTTTATTACACTGGAAAGTGGTCAGTTAGGAGGTTGCAGGTGAAACAGCGAGTTAAAAATAATTTATCTGAAATATGGATCCATACATAATCATTTATGGGCTTTTCAGCAGTTTTGAAACACTGAAATTTGTCCTTTAGAACAAACCTTTATTGGCTCATCAATATAGACCAAGCTGATCCACATCCAAAGTGAAATGTGGCCATCCATAACCTCTAAAATTCATTTTATAGTAACAAGCTATGAGATTGGACAAATATCTGATGACTAAATGAAATATCTAACGTTGCATTTGATGCCATCTCTTATATCACAGTGACACGCGGACCTGAGACAAGAGAACCCACAGATCACACACACACATCAGATAAAGATTGAGAGCTTTGCTTTCTGACTTATCTCCTCTTCGCCACAACCGCCCAGAATCATCATCATCATTGCAGATGCTGCCCCGATCCATCCGTCCATCTCCCGCTCCCTTCTTTCTGCACTCATCAGCAAGACGTTGACCTCACCTACTTGAGGTAGGACCTCTCCTCTGACTTGGAATTGTCGATTCCAGAGGTGTGACCAAGTCTGCTTTGCAAGTCACAAGTCTTTCCGGTAAAGTCTCAAGTCAATTCCAAGTCAAAGACAACCAAGTCCAAGTCGAGTCCAAAGTCAATGATGTGGAAGTTCAAGTCAAGTTCAAGTCCTTAACTTTGAATTTTCAAGTCATAATCAAGTCATCTGTCCAACTTAAATTTAATAACAATGATGATGAATGAATTCCAGAAATAAAGCTTCTTAAAGCTTCATTTATTTGCTCAAACAAGAAGAAAGTGCAACTGAAACGGATTCTAATCAAAGTGCTGCTGCATTTAGCAGTAAATCAAACCCAGAACCAAGAATGATTCATGATTTTTGTCCATGTCGTGCCACTTTTGTGCTAAAATATCAAATATGCTCAAGTCATCATCAAGTCAACAGATGCAAGTCAATTAAAGTCGCAAGTCATTGGCGTTCAAGTCGGAGTCAAGTTGTAATTCTTTATAGATTTTATCAAGTCAAGTCAGAAGTCATTAAAATAATGACTCGAGTCTGACTTGAGTCCAAGTCATGTGACTTGAGTCCACACCTCTGGTCAATTCACCCTTTTCAGGTAAAGAACCAAGCTTCACTTCACTGCTTGTGAAAATCGGCAGATTTCAAACTTCATAAATGAAATAAACTTTGCAATAACCACTATGAAAAAATGGAGTTTGGAACAGCTGAAAGACTCCAGGAGTAGCCTTCCTATTTGACCTAGCCTTTAGCCCATCAGTTCTTTTGATTGTAAATTGTATTTCTCTGGTGCGAGTTTGCTTAGGAAGCTATCTACAGTAAGGTGCTAATTATTCGTAGTTATCCACAGAAAAAAATCCTTCAAAAGATGCAGGAATGTTCCTTTAAGTCGGACCAGAATCCACATCTGCTCTCGGGTTGTGTTTATACGCAGCAGGACATGAGAATAAAATCTTTAAAATAAAATCATCAAACATTGTCATAGGAGGGGAAAAAATCAATTTAAAGGATTAGCAACAAAAATGGTTTCTGCTGCCCTTTTTTTAATTTCATATTCAAGCAGCAGGATCAGCAGAAGCCATTGATTCAATGTATGCAATCTGCATCTTTAGAGCTTAAAAGAGGAGGAAAAGAGTATGTATGCAGTTCCTAATGGTAGCAATTTCTGAGATGGCCCATAAGGTTGATTTAGGGCTCGCATTGAGACAGATCAGCCAGAGTTAAACAGCAGGATGCTTCATCGAGAGTATGCTGTGTGGGCTATCACTGAATAGGGAGCATGGGCTGAGAAAGCCAATTTATCCTGAAAATGCAGTCCTTATGTATGGTGATCTATCCAAACACCACTAATCAGATTGATGCCATGGAAGGCTGGGGTTCAGCTTTGTGTAAATTGAAGGCGGAGTATGAGCCAATGGCATTATCTGAGACACAGAAGAGAAGACTGAGAGGTTAGAGAGTCCTCAGGAGGGATCAAATAAGCTATGATCCCTGGATTAAATTACCTCCATGTTTACAGCATCTGAGACCTGAAGAGACTCTCATTCAATTAAACTTTTCCCATTTGTTCCTCCTCCTCTCACAGTCTGACTTCCTCCGTCTCTGCCTCCTTTTCTCATCCCTCTGACCTCCTCCCTCTCTCCCAATTAGTTAAAGGGAAACCAAATGAACAGTCCCAAGGGAGGCCAGTAAATTACAGACACCCCATTCCACACACACATGCACACACACGTGTCCACCATTAATGCTGAAAATCCACCGCTGTTCCATTCTACTCCGATGCTGCAGCCAACATACATTAGTAAAGAGGCTTGCAAAGTGTAATATTTTTTATTGAAAGCTGTATAGTTAGATGGTAAAATTAAATAATTTGAAGACGTAAAAGGCCTCTGACCACAACAAATCTTTCTCGGTGTAATGGCCTTGTTTGTGTCAGGAGGACTGTAAAAATACAAGTGACAAATTCAGTTCCTTGTCATCTTTGAGGCAGAGAGAGTCAGACAAAACCTAATTACACAAAAGAATAACTCTCCGCTAAATTCAATTTAAATGATCTGACTTGGGCACGCGGCCAAATAGAGCGTCCGCATTGCGTCTGCAGCGGGAGCTGGAAATGGGCCTGAAGTCCCTGACCTGAGGGGAGCAGGATGGCTTCATCAGCAGAGCTGAGCAGTCATAAAAGAGTTTTGATGAAACCTTTTAAGGGCTGAAGTAATTCTTTAAGTCAGTAGCTTTGGAAAAAGGCTTGAGAGCAAAATATTTAATAGCTCTTGATAATAAATGCAACAACTGCATGGCAATAAGTCATGATGCATGATCCTCCTGCTGGAATAATGATATTTTTAATTTTTCTAATGAAGACGTTTGGCTTTAGTCTACAGCACACCATTCATTACTTGCAGATGAAACATGTTGGCATCTAAAAACATTTCATCTTTGTTCATTTAATACCATTTGGATTTAGCTGTGAACTTTTCATTATTTTTACTCTTTGCCTGTGTCTAAAAAAGACAATACTTCTGTCTTGAATTTTAGCTTGAACTGCATGTGTCATGTTGTGGTGTAAACATCTAACCCATGACATACAGAATCAACACGGAGACTTGGGTAAAAGGTTTAAATAATTTATTAAAAGGGGAACCAAGGGAGCAGCATAAACGTAGCTGAGATCTTCAAACAGGAATCCGGTGCGGGGATCTGCGGACAGATAGGAGGTAGATCCAACTCGAGGGTAGGAACAGGGAATCAGAATTATGTGGAGGACTTAGTCTGGAGAGAGGGAATCGCTCGAAGGAGGAGTGGTCCGGTCTGGGTTGAAGGGGTCATCCTGAGGCTGAGATCCAAAGAGTGAGACGTGGAGGTAGCTGAGCTTGAAGACATAAATCCAGGAGAGCATAGGTGGGCTACCGGAGGTGGTTCTGGCAAGGGAGAGACTGAGAGAGGAGCGGGGTTGGAGTTCCAGAATGCTGCCAGTCTGAGATAAGGGTGGAGGTTTTTCTGGGAACAAGAGCAGGAAGGTAAAAATGCTAAAATCCAATATTCAAAAACATCAAAATCTCAAAGGTCTAAGAGCTCAAATCTAATATGCGAAGTGGCTGTTAGGCCCTGTCCACACGTAGCCGGGGATCTGCCAAAACCTAGATATTTTTCTACGTTTTGGCCTGTCATCCACACGAAAATGGAGTTTTTTCACACGAAAACAGATCTTTTTAAAAACTCCGGCCAAAGTGAAGATCTGCGTTTTCTCCGTTTTGGGTGTCTGCGTGTGGACAGACAAAACCGGAGTTTTAAGGTCCGCAACGTCACTTTCCGCGACAAAAAAATGCTGACATCACGTGTGCGACCTGTGTTTACACTAGCCGACAGCATGGATGCCCTCAGAGCTGCGCTCGCTTTACCAATTGTCCAAGCGCTTTTTGCTTGTTTGTTTTTGCAAGTGGAATTACTGCTCCTTGCCGAAGACCACAGACGAAGGACGAGGTTAAGAACGGGGGAAGTACTGCCGCCTACAGGTCTGGCATGTCCTTAACAACGTATTTATCCGGGTACGTGTGGACAGAGTTTTTTTTTAAAACGAGGTGGTGTGGATGCAAGTTTTTGGAGGGGCGGGTATTCGTTTAAAAAAAACAGCTACGTGTGGACTAGGCCTAAGACAAACAAACAACAACAGCTAACTAGAGTTGCATTTCTATTCAAAGCAAAACGCTCAAAAACCCAAGCCAAAACAGAGTTGCGGTTATACTTCTGGCCAAAATGCTCAAAAACCAATTTAACCTGTTAGTTATCACACCGGTCCATTCATTTGTAACTTTATCACACCAGAGTTGCATTTATAATTTTGGCTAAAATGCTCAAAAACCAAGCCAAAACAGAATTGCATTTACATTTTCGGCCAAACGCTCAAAAGCCAGTTTAACCTCTTAGTTATCATACCAGAGTGCCATGACTTGTGGGAGGCATCTAACCCAAGACATGCAGAATCAACACGGGACTCAGGAGGTAAAGAAAAATTGTCTTTTATTTGGAGAACGAGAACTGCAGGTGCACTGGAAGTCCAGTGAGTAGGGTGCCGTAAGGCGTTAGTCCAGAGTTCCAGCTCAGCAAGCAGCGGGGCAGGTGATGAGCCGAGGTGAGCGAGGGCAGGGGTCCAGCAGAGTGGGAAGGGTGAGGAAGTGGAGAAGAGAGGAGCAGGAGCCGTGGAGGAGGATGGGACGGGGTCCTGAAGATCCGGGGTTCTCGGAGGAGTAGGTTAAGGAGGTGATGGTATTCCTAAATGGTGCAAGCAGACAGGGGTTCAGAGGCAAGTCCAAAGTCATAATCCAAGAAAACAGTCCAAGGTCAAAAATCCAATAATCCAAACACAAGAAGTCAAAACGAGCGAACAAGCTAATACGAGAGGCTGGAGCTAACCAAAACTGTAGCAATCATCCGGCGTTGAGTGGTGTCTCCATCCTCCTTTTATACCAGAGCCTCTGATTACGAATGCCGCACAGCTGGTGTCCATCGCGCTCCTCACCTGTGGAAAAAGAACTTCAAAGGTGGTTTAGTGAGGAGGAGCACTCACCTCAGCTCGTGGATCATGACACAGAGTCACGTTTATAATTTTGCCTAAAATGCTCAAAATCCAAGCCAAACAGAGTTATGCTTATATTTTCGGCCAAACGCTCAAAAGCAAATTTAACCTCTGGTCACCTAGGATTTTCTCTTGGCACCACAAGACAAAAACGACAAAAAACAAACTTGTCTCACCAAATCTCTCCACTTCAGGTCTTGAGTAGTTCATGGATCCGCATTTCCTCCCAGAGATGTCAAGACCCTCACGCCAACCCCCCAGCAAAACTCAGCGCTGGAGGAGATTTAGGTTGTCGACAGTCCTCCGGTGTCGGTTCTTGGCGCAGCGAGGTGACGGGACCCTGGCTCGAAGGACAAAATTACGTCAAGGATTTTTTCAATATGTTTACCAATAAACCCATTTCCTTCAGGTAGAGAGAGAGAAAAGAATCAATAAGGCAGACATACAACCAAATCATGATTTAGTGGCAAGTGCCCAGGGCAAATGCCCTGAACAGACAGGCCATGAAAAACGGAAATGTTCGGGACTCTGTCCATAAGACTTTAGTGTCTGAATACAAACATCCAGATAACCTTTTCCGTAATTAAACCAGACGAAGCCCCTAGTAACAGGACCAGACTTGTCACGGACAGAGTGGCTGCTTCAGACTGTTGAGGTCGATTTCTGGACAGGGAAGAGGGGGAGGGGGAGGGGACCGGGTGACGCTGTGCGCACCTAGATTACATATATATCACGTGACCGGGAAGGTATATCACGTGATGTCCCTCCTGAGCACAAAAACCCAGCAGAAAGAAGGCGAACATCTTCTGCAGAGCATCTCCAACATGTCTAACAACTGGACAGATTCCGAGATACGCGACCTACTCACGGTGAGGGTGAGCGGTGTTTCCATATATGCCGTATAGCTTGCTTCTGCAGCATGCAGCGAACCATGGCAGCTCGCTTCCTACGGTGCCGTCTCCTAGATGCACGACGGAGCACTTCACACCGCTTCCGTGATTCCTTTATTAACCATTGAGCTTCACCCTCCAGGTCTCTTATGCATCTTTGTGTGTGCAGAATTATGCTTAACATAAGTCCGATCAGTGAGAGGAATTCTATCTCTCCGTCTGCCATGTTTGACTGGATAGCTTTGTTTGGGGAAATGACGCATGAACGCCTGCCACACTATGTTTACGCAATATCCGGGTACAGCCTTCCCACCCCCTCCCCCTCAGATATCTGGAACTTTTCCCTGCTGTGTGAAGGCAGCCGAAAGGACAAGTTCAGGTACAAAAGTGGTGTGTCTGAAAACACAGTTCTGGTTAAAAACTGGACTGAATTGTCCACACATATTCCAGAATGTCAATCTGAATAGGACTTAAGAGAGGAATGGGAGTGGATCATGTGAGAGAGAGAGAGAGAGAGAGAGAGAGAGAGAGAGAGAGAGAGAGAGAGAGAGAGAGAGAGAGAGAGAGAGAGAGAGTGGGTGTATGTGAGTGTGTGTGTGTGCGCGCGCACGCGCGCGAATGCTTTCAGAACATTCAATTAATGGGTCTGTTAATAGGACTAAGGTAATGAGAAATAAAATTTCCATAACACATGTAGTTAACAGAGCTACTCCAACATGCAGCCACCCAGAGCAGCGCGAGAATTGGAATTTATTATCTGTTGTTGCTACAAAATCACTGAGTCTTTCCAGAAGAATCTGCTTAAACACTTTGGACAACACACTCGCCAAGGCAACTGGCCTGTAGTTGGCAACTGGCCTGTAGTTATCAATCCAAGATGTTTTATCAGTGCACCCTGGAGCTTTAATGTAGCTCTTCACCATCAGTGTAAGGATTGTAGTGTAAACAGGTTTGTTCCTGACCCAGAAAAGCATTTTACAAATGTACAAAATTATAATTTATTTGGTAGGAATTTATTGTAATTCACGGGCGTGAAGTCTCCCAGGGTTGTTTGTGCAGCTAACTGTTTATAAAGTGCTGTTTACATGAACAATATAACAGTGTAGTTAACTTTATCTGCTGTTGCGGCATTTCTTTATTTTCTCATGTTAGCTCATATATTCAGGAGTTCAGCTCTGAGTTTACAACGCTTAATGAGCAGCAACTTGTGTTGTTCTGTTCCACAATCTGACTCTCCAGGATCTGAACTCCACACAGGTTGTAGCTAGGATTTGAACCTGCAACCTCCTCACTGCACAGAAATGTATCAGTGTTTCAACTTAAATGATTATAAAAGTAATTCCAGATAATTTAAGTCTTTGTTGAGATTTGCGATGTTTGAATTATCAGCCGAAGAATTCCCTAGAGTTTTCCTAAAGTAATTTTTTTAAATGCATCAGTATTTCATTTATAACATATAAAATCAATAGTGCCTTTACTCTCAATACTCCTGTAACCTTTTATATCTGTTTAGCTTTGCTCTCTGGTTTCACCTGGGCCAGTTGTTGACTTTTCTCTGTCCTTGGTCCAGTTCAGGTGAGGACTTGAACATTTGACCTCATTTACAGGAACTGATGTCTTTTCAATAGTTTGTTTTGGCAAGTTCAGACTTATGCAAGACCTTTTTAGCTGGTACATGAAAGACAAACAAACAAAAAAACAGAAACGGGAATATCAGACATTATTTTATCGCATAAAGTTTTAAAAAAATGTGTTTGTATACTTATTTTATATTGAGACAAAAAAAGGAAAACATTTTAAAAAGTAATTGCAATTTACAACAAGCCAGCGACTGATTCAGAATGATCATCCAGGCTTCCACTAATACAAGTCAACCTTTACAGTTTTAATCACACAGTTCTAACAGTGTTTTTCTGAGAATGAACAAAACAAAGTGGCTTGCAGTCCAACTTCAGCTTTTGGAGAGGGGAGAGGGGAGGGAGAGGGGAGGGTCTTGGACTCCTCCCCTCTCCTTGGACTTCTTGTGCTGCTACACATCTTCGCCTACCCTCCCCCTGCCACATTTGGTGTGGAGTGCGGTGCCTTGGTCTGCCTGAGTGTTCGCGGCTCCCGGGTCAGGGGGTTAAAGATTTTTGGCGTCTGCCCAATTAATCCCGGTGGCTGCCTAGTGGGGCCTGAGTCCCTGGGCTCTGCTGGGTCCCCGGCGGGGCTGGTCGTCCCTGGATCCCGGGTCGTTGGGTTCCAGGCTCAGACGACTTGGGGGTGGGAGGCTGCGGGCGGGCCTGTGGGTTTGCCGCTGATATCTCCCGGGACTCTGCCGGCTGCTGGTTGTAGCCCCCCGGGGCAATCCTCTGCGCCTCTTGAGGGGGGCGGGGGGCTTTCTGGGTAGTCTCCCTGGGGTCCCTGCGCTCTGGGGGCAGCTCCTGGATCTCTGGGACTTGGAGCTCCCTCCATCTCCTACACTACACATCTTTGGGGGCAGATCTGTGGCCCCTCACTCTCTATTGGACACTCCTATAGAGAAACCTTCCATAAACAAGCGCGTGTACACACACATGCTCACATGGTGCTCTCGTAAGTATGGACTTGGGCACGTTCAACATATGTCTTAAGGCTATGGTTGGCACACAATGCCCTGTGATTTATTATCATGTGATTGTTCAGTAAAACAATGTTAATTTTATATTTCCTCATCAGGCTGATGCAGTGACAGTTTGCTCCTGTTGTATTGTTGAGTGTTGTTTTTCTCTTTCTGCAGGTCTAGAAGCAGACTCTTGTTCATCATTGATTGTTTATTTTTGTGGACCCCCCCCCCCCCCCCCTCTTTTGTTTCTTCATTTCTCTTCCACCTCTGTCTTCGTGTCTGGTCAGAATTATAAAGCATTCAAAAACAATAACAATAAAGTTTTAGGTGTCAGGCGTGACATTAAAAGCAGACGCTTTGATGCTCCACCTGACAGTAAATCTGTAAGGCTTGTCACCAGCATTCAGACTTTAATTCTGTTTGCTTCACAGCCAGACAGGACACGAGAAAGAAAAAAAAAGGAAACTTTTTACCATTGTGTTTATTTACAGATTGCAGTGAAACAAAGTCTGTTTGATCATGGGTTGAAAACGTGAACGAGACGAGACAAATCATGAGTTTGAGTCAGAGTATTAGTTTTTAAGAGAGCAAAACAGTGTTTCTATTCATCCAGGAATTTAAGTGATGTGTATTCTTGACTGTCATCTCCAAGGACAGACTTAAAGAAATCCACCATTTTAAACAAATTAATGTGGAAATCTCGGGATTCGTCATTGGACTCAACCAGACCACCCGTGCTACAGAGGTCATGGGTCCCCCAGCTGACCACTCCAATCTGTGGGAAAAAAGTGTATAAAGTAATAGATTTGGTACTTAACCCTTATTTTAACAAATATTTACAATAATTTCTGGGCTGCTTGTTTGCCCATTGAATGCTGGAGATAAGCCCCCCCCCCCCCCCCCCCCCACACACACACACACACACACAAGGATAGCTGGGTTGATAATGGATGGACGGATTTACCATTATTTTGCAACTCACCTGTACAGTGCGAAGCTCATAGTTCTTGAAGACAGCACCTCCAGAATCACCTGTCTCAACAAATCCCCACATACAGGGTTAATAAACAAAACCGAGGTTTATTTGGAAGCATATAGATATAAGATGGGGAGAACACACCTCTACAAGCGATGTGATTTCTCTGTTCAATCCGCCCACCAGTGCACAGGAAGTTATCGGTCACAGCCACCTTTGGATCTTTAGCCGTTATCCCATTTGCATTCAGAGCCTTTTGAATGCATAAGTTCCTCTATGTTGGGCAGTAAAATATTATGAAATATAATTGTAAAAGTGAAACCATAAGCAAGAACCCACATGCAAACACACAGAGAGGAGGTGCATCTCACATTTCCTCCAAGCTTGGCAAAAACATCTTTTTCAGCTACCAAAGAATTCTGTCTGGTCAGAAAACTGAGTCTTTCCAGTTGATCCTTTAAAAGAAGCTGCTCTGTGAAACAAAAGGACAAAACACATTAACTTGATTTGTATTTTATTTTATTCAAATGAGAAGAAATTAAAGCTGATTTGGCAAATCTGTAAAAACAAATTAAACCTTAAAACATCTTTCTAATGTAGTATAGCTATAGATATAATGCAAAGATTTAAAAAAATGAAGTGGTTCTCTCGCATGTAAAAGCCACTGCCAGTAACACGGCTCAGACCAAAAGCAACATTTAGACCATCTGGTTAAAGGTCTCACTGAACCTCCGCACTTTTGCAATCATCTGGGTTCTCCGCACCACTGATGTGAGAGGTTCTCCACTCAATAATATCAGAGAAAGAGAAACAGCCGGCTGCTACCATTTCAATTTTAGGACAAACTACCAGAGTCCCAAAAAGTAAAACACCATTTGAAATCACTGACAACAAAAGACCCATCTAGAAAACGGTGACTGGTGTTTAGCCCTCTCTAGTCTCTGGAAATGCGGGTTCCAAATCCACCAGACGTGGCCTGGGGCTGATAACCAACGGGATGGGTGAGAGCTCTGCGACTGTGTTTGTGTTTTAAGCTAGCTTGTTTTGCAGATTTGGAATTGGAGCTTTAATTGGATGGTTGGAAAACTCTGGATCTATGGAGCTACTCTTGCTTTATTGTTTCAACAAACAGTTAAAGACAGATTAACAACAATCAGTCACATTCAGAAGTGTTATTTTATGATACTTGACATCAATTATACTGTAGAAATAAACAAGCATATTTTCATTCACATTAGTGACGGAGATAACTGGTGGTTACCACACCTTGTTGCTTGCATGTTGATTTCCCGACCAGTTTTAGAGCATCACTTGTTTCCTGGGTGCAAGGTATGCAAATGGGTCTGCAAAATATTCACGTGAAAGAAGAAAACAAGGTTGCTGGATAAGTTGCTAAGTCGAAATATGAATATGATGCTGTTCCCCACACTAACTGCTGCATCTATTAGATGTAGGTTTTTACCTTGCTAAAGGAGAAATCTGTACAGACTCATTCAATCTGATGAGAGCCACATCGTAGTCATAAAACTCTTGAACACCTTCATTTGCTTTTGCCTTGAGGTTATATTTTGGGTGCAATGTGAATTTTCGTACTTTTTTCTCTGTAGAAAGACACAACCAATATGATACATACAGTTCATTATCACACAAGCGTAAGGAACTTTTTTTGTCGTTGTTCATGGATTTAAAACAATCGGGTTTCCCATCATAGATCTTTAACTAACCTCAGTTTGAAAAAGCTGAGCTGAAGCCACAGTAGGGCAAAAACTAAAATAGTTTTATTCCATCTCAGAAAAGTTCCTATCTCAAATATTTCTTAGCATTTTAGATTATTACTATTTGATAGAATAGAATAGAACAGAATAGAATAGAATAGAATAGAATAGAATAGAATAGAATAGAATAGAATAAACTTTATTGATCCCACAGTGGGGAAATTCCCACTGCTTCATAACATCCACAACAACCTCCGCTGTCTTCTGTGCATTTAGCACCAGGTTGTTGTGGCTCCACCAGGACACCAGCTGTTTGACCTCCATTCTGTAGGCAGACTCATCCCTGCCTGAGATGAGTCCGATGATGGTGAGGTTGTCTGCATACTTGGTAAGCTTGGCAGACTTGTGGTTGGAGGTCCAGTCGTTGGTGTGTAGGGAGAAGAGCAAAGGAGAGAGAAGACAAACCTGAGGGGAACCGGTGCTGATGGTCCGCAGGTCAGAGAGATTCTTCCCCAGCCCAACTTGTTACTTCTTGTTTGACAGGATGTCAGTTATCCACCTGCAGATGGGGTCAGGCACGTTCACCTGCGACAGTTTGACTTGGAGGAAGTCTGGGAGAATTGTGTTGAAAGCAGAGCTGAAGTCCACAAACAGGATCCTGGCGTAGGTACCCGGGGGGTCCAGATGCTGCAGGATGAAGTGTAGAGCCCTGTTGATGGCACCGTCAAACCTGTTGGCTCTGTGGGCAAACTGCATGTGGTCCAGGAGGGGAGCTGTGAGGGTCTTGAGGTGGGGGAGAACCAGGCGCTCAAATGACTTTATGACCACAGATGTCAGAGCCACAGCTCTGTATTGAGTCCAATGATCATTGGCTTCTTGGGGACAGGGACTATGGTGGAAGGCTTTCCATGCATTTAGAGTCTTGAATTGCTTCCTCACATCTGCGTGTAGGGTTGTGGTGGAGGAGTGGGATGTGAGGACCTCCTAGGTGGGGGGTGACGAGGTGGATGCTGAGGGTAAATTCCACAGCGATGGTGATGGCTCTGGAGTGGGGGGTGGGTAACCAATGTCTGTTGGGACTGGAGGTGTGTTACCTGCCTGATGGCTCATCAAACTGACAAAAGAAGTTGTTTAGGTTGTGGGCCAAGAGCAGATTATCATAAAGTTTCTGAAACTTTTCCACACAGAGGCCGACTTGTTTTCAGAGATTTGCTGCTGCATTTTGTCGAGATGCTGGTGTTTAGCTTTGACCAATTGTTTGTTGAAGCAGTATTTAGCTGTTCTTGTCTCCACTTTTCAAAGCTTCTCTCTTTTCTAACCAGAGCTGTTTGAGATTTGGGGTAAACCAGGCTTTGTCATTGTTATAACTCACCCTAGTGATGGTATGATGCTGTCCTAGCAGAAGTGGACGTATGAGGTGTCCGTATCTGTGAACTCTTAAACTGTCAGAGGCAGCCCTGATGACATCCCACTCTGTGGTTTCTAAGCATGGGTGGAGCTCATCTACAGCCTCATTGTTCCACTGTTTTGTTGACTTCACAATGGGTTTGGAGAGTTTTGGTCTTTGTTTGTACGTTGAGATCAGATGGATGGTCACGTGATCAGAAAGTCAGAGAGCAGCGTGAGGCACTGCGTGATAGTTATCATGCTGTAAAGCCTAATTTATACTTCTCAGTCTGCGTCGGGACAGATTCTCGCACGCAAAGCCATTTGAGGGCTCTCCAGCAGGCTTGCGAGGACGGACGGAGTCGAGATCTATTTCCTAAACATCTGTCCAACAAGACGGAGAACGCAAGCTTGTGGTTGGTCAGGACGCTGCTGTCATCGACAGTGCCGCCATTGCACCCTCAAAAGCATAAAGAGAGCCGAAGCTATCTAGCGGCAGACATGCGGTAGAAGTTTGAAGAATACCTCGCAGAGAAACTGTATATGAACGTTTAATTCACCCGTGATTGGAGGAGTGAAAAGATGTTTTATTGTGGATGGAAATGATGGGAAATATGGGTTTGGAGGTGGCGAGCGCATGAATAGGTGGGGGAGAATGAGGGGGAAAAATGATCCCAGTTAAAAAGTCTCTTAAATACAAAAAAACACATTAACCATATGGAAAAAGTGCTCCAGAAAAAAGACACATACTTCACCTTTAGTGAAGGGACCACTTGTAAAATCTTGATGGACTATGGCAATGTTCACACCATCAGTCCTGGTGCTCTATTCAAAGTTTTTCAAACATACATTTTTTTGGAGTGGTTGTTCACATTGTAAAGTAAGTGTGACTGCCATTAGACTCCAGTGTGAACAGCTCTGACCCATATGAGCAGAAAGTAGCATGACATTACAGTGGTTTTGAGATGGAAACAATTTGATTAGGTCACCTGCAGACTGGCAGTTAGCATGTTAATCTGATCTACAATAGGTACGTTATTAACTGTGCCTAAAATTTCAACAGAAATTTTGTTCAAAATTTCTAAACTAAATCTTTCTAAATCTATTATGTATACAACTGCTGAGTGGATAATGATAAAATGGCAGCATGTTCTGTTCTAATGAGCTAAGTGAAGACAAGTATCAATTATTACCTTTGAGACCTGATCCCTGAAGTTCAACAACCACATTTTCGGGTTCATCACCAAAAGTGAAGCAGTGAGCAGCGGTCAACACAAAGTCCGGTGACACCAGAGAGCCGAGGCACATCTTTGATTTTAGTCCCTTAAATCGCAAAAGAGAAAACTAACATTACATTAGGTCTACAGATTAACACCCCAATTGTACAGCTTTGCAAATAAAAATAAAATCAACAATACAAAATGCAAATATGCATGCATTACAGCTTCTAGGTTCCTTTTTGTTAATGCTTCTGGTCTTTGGGTTGTGGACTTCTGATCCTGGTTTCACATGTTTCAAGTCTACTGGTTTTCTCAACTCTCCTTGTCTGCTCTGTCTCTCTAACCTGTTACTCGTCTGCTAACCAGAGCTCTGTTTTCAGTTCGTTTTATTAAAATACATTTGAATCTCTCCCTAACTGCTGCCATTACATTAATTCGGGTCCTCTCACATTACATAAATCATAGAACAGAATGTGACGACTCATTAGCTTCAGTACATGTGTTTAAAAAATGAGTTGAGTTAACATAATAAGTAAATTCTTCACCGTGTTTCTGACAAATGCCATCCATGGAAACCTTTTTCGTATGCTGTTTTTGTCCACTGTATTGTATTCTTGGTAAAGACCACACAGACCTACAACTTCACTTTCATCTGCATAAAAATAGAGGAAAGCAAATAATGAATGGAAAAACATTCTGATTATTACACATGCTCAGAAATGAAAACAGTTATTGTTTTATCTCGTGTCTGGAGCTAAACTTTATTTCCCTCCTGAGGCGTTGGTGTTCTGAGCACTTAACATTAAGTTTAATCACACTGCACTGTTTCAGTGAGCCACTTCATCATTTTTCCCTCATTGATGTCAGATCAGCTGATGTTTCTGCCTGCATCCTCAGTACTTTTGGAACTAAATGAACCATGTTGGTCTTCTGGTTATGATCATCATTTATCTTCCATCACTCATGTTTTTATAACACAAACACAAGCAGTGTGCTCTTGCTACAACCTACCAATTATTTTATCAAAGGTCTCTCCCAGCTCTGTGATGTCTTTCATCCTGAAGTAGTGCTTTTCGCCTGTTCCTAAAGTAAGGGGCTGCAGGTCATCGTCAAAGATGTTAGCCCCGATAGCAAAAACATAAATGTCTGCAAACAAGTGTCAGCAAAGAGTTTAGTCAATCTGCATGAGATGAAAAAGCTTTAATGTTTTTGAAGTAATTTTTTTCTGGAAACCCGCGCACACAAAGAAAGAAAACTCACCAAGGAATTCCTCTCTGGATCCAGCCTTTTCGCCCTCTGTGTGATTCATATAAACCATGTCTTTTATTCTCTCCACAGTGGGTTTGGGAGAACCGCCCATGTTATAAGCACCTGGAAATAGATGTTCATTCAGTTGTATGCGCTACATAACAACAATAGCACATAATTCCTCCTATGCAAGAGTCATTGAGAGGTTAGCAGTGATAAATAGAAGGAACATTTATTACTTTGACACTGAACTTCCAGTATTAAAGCAGAAATCCTGAGTTTTCCCCCTTTCAGGAATTATGTTTGCTCCATTAGAGCTTCAGCAGCCCCGAACAATCTTGTGCCTTGCCAATCACAGCGCTTTATTGGTTAGGTGGGCCAATCACAACGCTCTAACGGTATGGTGAGCGGGATGTTCCTGTGACTGAGTCAAACCACCAAGATGGCAGCGACCCATTGAAAATAAAATGTATTATTATTATTATTATTAATGATAATAACAATAATAACAACAATAATAATAATAATTATAATAATAATAACTGCTTTGTCATGAACTTTGGATTATTTAGATTCAGACTTTTCTGTGAGTCAAGGGCAGATAAAGGTGCTTATGTCCTTTATTTAGAATAAGGATGTGTTTGCATCTTCTTTGATGGTTAATGGCAGACTGCCCCATTGACAGACATTCGTTGCGGTGAGTAGGTCACGTTGTTCGTTGTACAAAAAGATGTGGATGCTGGAGACAGTTTGAAAGACAACAGTTTTGCCCCACGACTGAGATCTGTTGTTGTTTTGCGCAGTGTTAATTTTGACAGGAAATTTTAATTTTATTTTAGTCTTAGTTTTTTGGCTAAAAATTAATTTTAATCTTAGTCCAATTTTAGTCATTAGATTTATTTTAGTTTTAGTCCCATTTTAGTCAATGAAAATAACAAGTAATTGTAGTTGGTAAAAATAAGCAATTTTAGTCAACAAAATACATATATTTTTTCTAATGAAGTAATTTCCTACTTTTGTATGGAGCACGGAAAAAACTTTTGCGTCCAGGAAACAGAGAGAACCTCTCAACTAGCAGAAGCTAACCATTAGCATTAGCAACTCGACAAGACGGCAGAACTCCTTCAGGTTTGTGTTATTTGTGGAGATAAAACATCAACGTTGCAAAGCAAACAAAGTCGCTGTTAGAGTTGCATTGCTGTTAGTCCAGTCTATGTGTTAGTCAAGCCAATGTCCAAATATCAGGAAATAAGGCTCCAAATCCTGTAGTCTGAAGCTACTTTCTCCCCTGGCTGCGTTGTCCATGCAAAAACAAGTGCACCACAGTTTTTTCCCCCACAAAAAGTGACTTACAAGGCATTCATTTCTACTATAGACCACTGCAAATGTATTAATAAAATATGTTTAGAACCTCTAAATGGTAAAATACATACCGTATTTATCACCCCATAAAAGATTATCTCTGACAAAATACTTTGGATTTCTGCTTTAAAGCAACTTTGTAAGCTAAACTAATATGGTAACAAAATATAACACTTTCTTATGCCATATATATATAAATAACACAGATTTCATGAAAAGAAAAATCAAGAAATAAAACAAGTAATGTCAGTCACTGCTATACTTTTGAGACAATAGCTCTTTTAAACTTTAACTTGAAACTGTAGCGACAATGCTATTATTAACTTGTGAGTGAACAAGTGGAAAATCCTCCTTGTTTTTGCAGCATCAGAGTCTATGACTGGATGTTGGTAAGAAATGTAAACGTTACCATCCGTAAACATGATCAGCACGTGACGATGCTCCTTAAAACCCTCAGGTCCAGCTTGCTCCTTTATGAAAGACATCCGTTTCTCAAAAGTAACAAAAGCCAGATTTAGATCTGTTCCAGTGTTTTTGTCTTTAAATGAACACACACACACACACACACACACACACACACACACACACACACACACACACACACACACACACACACACACACACACACACACACACACTGGATTAAACACCAACATCCAGCTCTGTCTCTAGAAACAATGACAATGTCTGTGTTTACATGACTTACCGCCTATTTCAAAATTTTCTAAATCCTCTATGACCTTCGTCAGATCAGCTCTCTGGTCAAAGAAGTCATGAATGTTGACAACTTCATAAATTTCAGAGGAGAAGAAGATGATTTCGTAGTTTGGTGACACACTGAATCTGGCAATCTGTGGATATGGATCTCAAGTTAAATGGTAATCTTATTTATTTTGGTGCATCTTTATAAAAAGGCAAACTTGTGAAATAGCAGTAATTATTTTTTGTTATTGCAACACGTTTCACATTAGTTATGGTTTTGTTGAGTAATTGATGCATTTATCAGCAGAACGTTTCCAGAAGTGTGGTCAGGCACCAAGCCAAGAACTCCTGCCAAGAAACATCCGTCAGATTATGATTTGTAATTCATAATGAAATGAACTTCTAAAGGCCTGTTCCTCTGGAGTTGTTTGAAACAATGTGTGTTCACATTATCTGCAGTATGTCAAATGTGTGTCTATGTAAAAACCTAAATATATTGTAGCGGGCCAGGGCTGTTCGGGGTTTGTTCTGTTATTACAGTTATGTGCTTGTTGTCATGTTGTTATGGTGACGGGTGACGCGCTCTCTCGGCGAATGTTTTTCCGGTGAGAGCGCGCCCTTTTTTTTTTGTTGTTGCTGTGGCCGCGCTGAGGAGTTTAAGATTAAACGGGTGCTCCCAAAGAAACCTCTGTCTCCTCCGTGACTGAGCTCACCACATTGGTGTCAGAAGTGGGATACTCACCCTCGCCATAATGGAGAGAGACATTCGGAGGCTGGAGCAAGCTATCGAGGAGAACATTACCTGCCTGGAAAGCTGGCGATTGAAGAGAGAGGATGTGAGCGGCCATGTAAGCTCCCCGATGGGTCCCGATGGCGCGAGCGCACCGAGGCGGCGGCCCGCCGTGACCGACGCTAGGGCAATGCTTGATGGGCTGCCTCCGGCGGCCGACACACCGGGCCCCCAACAGTGAGGAGTGATGCCTGCTACGCCAGCTAAAGTACCGAAGTATAACGGGCCAACCCCGCTAGAGCCCTACCTCTCACAAGTACGGCTAGCCACGAGACATAATGGCTGGAGCGACGGCGAAGCTGCTACACACCTAGCGCTAGCATTGGAAGGAGATGCACTGCAGGTACTCCTCGACCTAGCCGCGTCAGAGCAGCATGAGCTCCGGGCCCTCACCACAGCACTCGAGAGGCGATTTGGGCAGCGGCACTCCACTGATCAGAGCAGGGAGCTGCTGACCAACCGGAGCCATAGGCCGGGGGAGAGCCTGGGCACTTTTGCAGTGGATGTGTTGCTGTATGCTCGTCGTGGCTACCCAGAGTTCCCAGCAGCAGCCCGGGAGGAGCTTAGCCTGCATGCTTTCCTGCGAGGACTTTTCCCAGAGCGACTGCGCCAACACGTCCGCCTGGCCATGCCTCAGACTCTGAGTGAGGCGCTCCTTCAGGCTGAAAGGGCCACGCTGGTGCTCACCTCGCCACCCCACCAGCAGGTGCCCCCCCCCCCCCCCCCCCCCCCCCCCAAGCTACCCTCAAATCTGAGCCGCAGACTGCAATGGGGAGGGGGCGGTCGCAGAGATATGTCAGCTGTGGCCCTCGGTGCCTTGGAGGCGTCCTCGTCGTCCCACTGACCGCTGTTACCGGTGCGATGAGCCTGGCCACGTGGCGCGTGACTGCCCGGCAGACTGCCCGGCACCTGCCCCGACGGTCAGAACTACGGAGACTCTGGGAAACCGGGTGGGAGCGGTGTAGTGAGGGGACCACCGCCCCAGCTTCTTGTCCCCCTCCAAGGACGATGCACGGTGGTGGGCCAGGTTGGGCACCTCAAGGGACTCTACCTGAGCTGCTGCATTGAGGGCCAGCCATGCCGGGCCCTGGTTGACACGGGGTCTACCATCTCCCTGATATGACCTGGCGTGCTCCCTGGAATGTCCAGGTTGTTGGTGAAGGGTTGGACGCCTACCGACACCCAGCTGATGACAGTGACCGGAGAGAGAACTGATATGCGGGGGAAGAAACCGTTGCAGATCCGAGTGAGGGATCTGGAGCTGATTCACGACTTCTGGCCGGCTGACATTCAAGACCAGTGCATCATCGGCCTTGATCTGCTGACCCGCTGGGGGGCCTGCGTCGACACCGCAAAGCGGGCTATCACTCTTGGCACAGAGGCTCTCGCACTCCAGTGCAGGCAAAAGCAGGGAGCGGAGGGGACCAGAGACAGGCGTCAGGCAGCTGCCGCTCAGCAGATTTCGGGTGCCAGTGGTTCCAGGTCATCTCTACTCCCCTCAACCCCGGCCCCTCAGCCCAACAAATCTCCCTTGACCGAGACAACCGAGGCTGTTGGTGACCTGTGGCAGCGCAGCAGCGTAGGTCTCAACGGTGATCAGCGCCAGCAGTTGAGGTGCCTCCTGGATGAGAATGTGGATATCTTTGCCGCCAGTGACAAAGACTGCAGGCAGACAGGGCTGGTCCAGCACACTATCGACACCTGCTCTGCCCAACCCATCCGTCTATGCCTACACCGGCTGCCCCTCTCAAAACGGCAGGTGGCGGAGGAAAAGATCCGTGAGATGGCATTGGCTGGGGTGATCGAGCCGTCCAACAGCCCATGGGCGGCACCTGTGGTCCTTTTGGGAAGAAGGATGGCAGCCCGACGTTCTGCGTGACTTTCGCCGTCTCAACGCAGTCACCAAGAAGGACTCGTACCCGCTTCCGCAGATGACGAGGCCCTAGATTACATCTGCGGCTCCAGCTGGTTCAGCTCCCTCGACCTATGCAGTGGTTACTGGCAGGTGGAGCTAGCCCCTGAAGCAAGGCCTAAGACTGCATTCACCATTGGACAGGGGCTGTGGCAGTTCAGGGTCATGCCCTTTGGGCTCTGCAATGCACCAGCGACGTTTGAGAGGCTGATGGAGAGGGTGCTCGTGAACATCCCTCGTAGCCGCTGTGTTGTGTACCTGTATGACCTGTTGGTACAAGGTGGCGACTTCGACAGTGCACTGTCCCACCTGAGAGAGGTCTTCAGTGCCATCCGTCGAGCCAGGCTGCGGCTCAACCCTGCGAAGTGCCGGCTGTTGATGAGAGACTACGTTCTTAGGCCATGTGATCAGCGCTCAGGGTATCACCACTGATCCCGCTAAGGTGGCGGCGGTCCGGGATTGGCCGACCCCCTCGAACGTCAAAGAACTGCGGAGCTTCCTGGGCCTAGCCTCCTACTACCGTCGGTTCATTAAGGGGTTCGCAACGACAGCCATGCCCCTCCACCGCTTAACCGACAAGGGCCAGCCGTTTGGCTGGAGTGATGCCTGCGCTGCGGCTTTCGCACTGCTGAAGGAGGCCCTCACCAGAGCCCCAGTCCTGGCCTACCCCGACGCCCGGCAACCCTTCATTGTGGACACTGACGCTAGCAATGAAGGAGTCGGGGCGGCCCTTTCTCAGCAGGATGATGCTGGAGAACGAGTGGTGGCATACTTCAGCCGAGCTCTGGGGCGAGCCGAGAGGAACTACTGTGTGACCCGGCGGGAGCTGCTGGCCGTGGTGCAAGCAGTGTAGCACTTCCGGCCATATCTGCACGGCTGCCGGTTCCTCCTGCGCACTGACCATGCATCTCTGACTTGGCTCCTGAACTTCAAACACCCAGAGGGTCAGGTGGCCCGCTGGCTGGAGGTCCTTCAGGGTTACGACTTTGAGATCCAGCATCGGGCAGGTCGACAGCATGGCAACGCTGATGCCCTCTCCAGAAGGCCATGCATGGCCGTCGAGTGCCGCTACTGTCTGCGACAGGAGGAGCGGGTCCAGGAGGCGCTGGGGGTGGCTGCTGCTCAGGCCACAGCCAGCGGAGGGGGATGGCTCCCATTGGCCCCGCAGCAGCTGAAGCGGGAACAGGAGGCCGATACGATGTTGGTGCAGGTGGGGGACTGGCTGGAGGCGGCGCAACGCCCCGACTGGATGGGGGTGTCGGGACAGAAGCCCGAAGTGAAGGCCTACTACTCCCAGTACAACAACCTGGAGACCCACGACGGCCTCCTGTACCGGAGATGGCGGGCCCCCGGGCAGGGCAGAGATCTCCTGCAGCTGTTGGTGCCTCGGTCGCTGCGGTCGCAGGTGCTCGAGCTCGTCCACGGCTCGGTGGAGGCCGGCCACTATGGGAATGCCAAAACCCTCCTCCGTCTCAGAGGACGGTTCTACTGGCCTGGCTGTCAACGGGATGTGGAGCTTCATCTGCACTGTTGTGACACCTGCACGGCACAGAAATGCCCAACTCAACGCTCCACTGCCCCTCTTCAACAGTACCTGGTGGGGCCCCGATGGAGCGAGTGGGAGTGGACGTCCTAGGGCCTTTCCCTGTTACGGAGTCAGGGAACCGGTACGTGTTGGTGGCCATGGATTATTTCACAAAGTGGCCGGAAGTCTACGCTGTGCCGGACCAGAGTGCGTCGACGATTGCGGAGAAGCTGGTGGAGGAGATGTTCACCCGGTTTGGGGTCCCGGCCGAGCTCCACAGCGACCAGGGGCATAACTTCGAAGCTAATCAAACAAAGTGTTAGTCAATAATATAATGTTGACCAATAATGGTTTCCAAACCAAAGAGTTTCTTGCCTTAATTGTGCAAATTTTGATTTAGTATTTCCAGCAGTTTGAAATAACATTGTTATGATTAATATGCTTTAATAAGTAATATGACTTAATCTAACTGCACTAGACATTCTGACTACACGTAATGTACACGCATGACACATTGTTTACTCATCCAATCAGAACCTTCCTTTCTGAAGCATGGCATAGTCTCTGTGGTGTTTATAAATCTGCCAACTTTGATTCGACCTGAAATCAAAACATCCAGATTAATAAAACCAGTCCCCACGCCATCTTAAGTTCAGTTCTCTGAGTTCTCTACAGTTCACTGCAGTTCACCGCATTTTAAGCGAAGTATCAGACCGGCCATCCGGACTTCCTTTTTAAGCAAAGAACCAACAAGATGGATAAAATCTGTTGCATTTTACCAACCAAGGAGCGGTTCCTTTCAGAATAAAAGCTGAACTCACTGACCCAAGGGGGGTCCATCTGATGCTGTGAACCAACTGTTGCTTTTTACCTGGAGACAATCCAAAGACTAGTTTGTCGTACTGCTGACGCTGTTTCACCGGCTCCGGTGCCAAAGGGGGGTCCGAGGACCTGGCAGTCTTGATCTGTACGGAGGTCTCATCTCAAGGGTATGTGTGGAGCGACAATATGGCGTCTCATGTGTTTATGAAACTCCGATCAAACCCTGATCATAGCTAAAAACAAAACTTCACAACATCATTCAGACTTGCTTCTCCGGATACGAGAGTTCTGATTACAACATCACTCACACACACACACCATTCATCTCACATCTCATTGACACCAGATCCATTCATCACTTAGAGTTAAAGTTAGTCTTGTTTAAAATTCTTTAAAATTGTTTAGAAATAAATCTTCTTAAATGTTTTAAATGTGAATCTCTCTTCTCTTGTCTCTCAGTAAATACAAAGTGTTACATAATCCCTGCAATAAAAAGTTCCAGTCTTCTGGTTAAAATAACCCAACGGTCCATAAGATTGATTTCATATTTACTATGGAATCTTACATCTCACGGTCCATTAATTAGATGTAAATTAACTCTTTTACAATATCTTTGATCAAAGTATCAGTTCAGTCTCACCAAGACTGGATCTCATTTTACTTTATATTGGATGGGAAAGAAAATTAGAGGTATCGCACATCACTGACAGACAACAAAAGGCATTTGGGCCTATAAAACTAGTGTTTAACACAGGGGTGGGGATTCAGAGGGAGCTGGGGGTGCAAGCAGTCCCCGGGCCCGGCCTTGGGAAGGGCCTGCTGCTGTAGAGGCAGATGAGAGGGAATGGCGCCTCTAACACTAACCAAGTATGCTGGACAAGACAAGCACTTCCATAGCTTGTGTTCAGAGGAGAATGATTTCCATTCTTCAAAATTCCTTTCATGCATATTTATTTAGGGTTTATGTAGGTTTCCCCAGTCAGGAATGAGTCACAGTTACTAAAAACCGACTGACTTTAGTGGTGTAGTTGGTGTAAATGTTGACTAAAATGTTGAGCTGCATGACAGGCTTTATTTCTACTCTCACGTGTAACTTTATGACCTGCAAATTTACAAGTGGATCTCCGAAATCGTGTTATGGGTAAAACGTCACCAGCCGTCCACCAACATCATCATCACTTGCCAACAGATAGCAAACTAGGTGCCTAATGGAGAAGGAGATATTGATTTGGTCTCAGGGATTATTTCAGTTCCATTTTCAAGCCAGACCGTTTCAGAGAAGCTGATCATCATTACGGGAGTCCGCCCAACCCGTCACTGTTTGTCTCAGCCAGCGGCGGCTCAGCCTTGGCCTCCATGGCCGTAGAAAAGGACTCACTGAACTAAAACACAGAGACAGCTCTATGACAAAATTATTGAAGTCTTCCTATGCAGAGAATAGGATGTTTTTCATCTATAAATAATCAGCAGCTTTGGTGAGTGTTATTAATTTTATTTACACAGTAAACCAGATTAATAAACTCATTTTTACCTGCTGATCATGCGGCTGTAATGTAGAGGTTTGAAACGGGGGGGGGGGGGTCACAATGGTGTTCCCTCTCATTACACAAAATGCCCTTCATAATATTTAATTGTTAACTAGATTAAACAGACATCTATTCTTAATCTCTAAATTACACAGCGTCCTGTCACCCGATCCCTCACCCCCTCCTCTATTGGTGCTCTTCATAAACAATCTGCTGCTGCATGATTATGTTTATGTTTATTCATTTAGCAGACGCTTTTATCCAAAGCGACTTACAATTTATAACCTATAGGGCATGTTGTGATCTGTGGGGGAAACCGGAGAACCCGGAGGAAACCCACGCATGCATGGGGAGAACACGCAACTCCACACAGAAAGGCCGCAGCCGAGCCGAGTTTCGAACCTGCAACCTTCGTGCTGCGAGGCAACAGTGCTAACCACTGTGCCACCATGCATGCATGCACCATGTAATGAAACCCCCCGAAAAATGTATTCCAACAAGCTTCTCTCTTTTTTCATTTGTATAAAACACGACTAGTGAGTCCACATCCAGACAGAATCCTCTCCTCTGTCTCATGATCTGCAGCAGCTGGGATGTTTACCACAAAGGATTTTGTTAGATTGCTTTTTCAACGTGCCCACTTTGAAATCAAGCACACTCCTCTTGTTTTGACGTCGTCTTTTTGTGCTTGCTCGTATTTCCATTTTGGTGCCATTTATCCAGCTTCATGGATACCTGCCTGTCGGGGCCTTTAACCACTCAGATGCTGGTGCTATCAGTCGGTAACAAGCACGGTGTCGGATAACTTGTCTCTTTTTACCCCTCCTGTGCCTGGTTTGAAGGTGCTGTATGCGCAGCACGCCTCATCGCAGCGATGCACCTTGTGCGCAGATAATGGCCCCTCATGGAGCGCGAGTCCGGCATATCAGGAGGGGCAGCGCTGGGTGGATGTGGATGGCTGATGTTTGAGGACGGACAGATATATCAGAAATCTCTGAGTTTTCGACTAATACATGACTGGAAAACCCCAAAATTAGATGTGGCCATACCGGTCCACTGGGTGGGAGGCTGGACGTTCCTGCAGCCTGGGGTGGGGGGAAGGCCAGCACCAGCTTCACCAGAAATCACAGCAGGCCAGTCCGCCACTCTTGTAACATCACATTAGGTCTGTAAACTGGCACTGAAGGCCCAGGAACCAACTGCATAGGCTGCCACTGCTGAAATCGTGCTATCATGACCTTTCTTACTTGGGTTTTGAGGGCCCGGACATTTACTCCACCCCCGGCTCGGCTCTGATTTGTTCCGCTAGTGGTTTAGCAATGTCTTGTTTCCTCCGGCATTGTGGGTTTTCGTTTCCGGCAGAAGCATTTCAGGGAAGACACCCGAGGGTAGTGAGTGTTTTGTGACTGTGTTTGTGTTCAAAACCTAGCTTGTTTCTTGTTCTTTACAACAGCTTTAATAGTTTTGTGGTGTGGGTAATGGGAGGTCTCTATCTGCTTTATGGAAACAGCTGTTAATTGTAACAGTAGCTCATCAAACCTGCAACTCTCTGGTCATGGGCCAGCCGGGCACTTCTCTGTCACTGTCCGTGAACATCGGCGAGGCCTACACTCACCGAAGGGAGCTGAACGGAGCTACAAAATCCAACTGATGGTGTGACCTGGCTCTTTTACTGCTGGAGGTATAAGTAACAATAATTTTTCTCCCATAGTGTTGATCTTTTGGTGCGTTCGATTTACCTCTGAAGTTAGAACTCGGAAAGTGGGAATGACGTCACGCTCGAGTTAACCGCGTTCTGGTTACTGTGGTCAGAGAAGTCAGGATTCCAATATGGTGACGCCCTTGAAAACTGCTGTTTTGTTAGCTCTCAACAAACACAGATGACTAATTAGCACATGTAAAGCTCTTCTTCAAAAATGTTTCAAGAGAGAAGCTTTTAGTTGAAAGCACTACATGTAACATTGATTTTGAACACATCCTTATAAATGCATCTTGTAAAATAAACACATTCCAACCAAAACTTACTGTTGTTGATATGGAGTGCTGCCATTTTGTGTGTTGACGTCGGAGTTCTGAAATTCTTTCTGACTTGTTTCCGACTGGGAGGTCCGACTTGGAGTTTCATTACATTTTTCCTACTTGGAAGATGGGATTTTCGAATTCCGAGGACAAATTAAATGCATAATTTGGTATCAGTTGGCTTGTGTTAACGTTAGCTCTTTGTTAGCGTTAGCCAGTGGGCTGCTGCAGGTTGGAAACTTGTTGTTATTTTAAATAAGAGTTACAACAATATCTAATGAACCCTAGAACTAAGGACTGACTTTTGAATTGAGATGAATTGAACTGAATGACACACCTATTATTTTACAAATTGTGAGGAGAAACACAAACAACAGGTCAGCCTTTTGCAAACAAACAAATTATAAATGCAACATCCTCCAGGAGCCCCAGTCTTTTAGTGTATTTTTAGTACCTTCTTGATGAGCGTTATGACGGCATTTCTGGCTTTATCAAACTGATTCTGGTCAATGCTCTCAGAAATGTCCACAGCAATGTAGATATTGAGCGTCCCTTCTTTGGAAATCCTAATCGTTCTCCCGCCTTGCGTATCATCTGAATCACAACGAACATGATTATTGTGCAAAATGGATTAAACACATTTCATAATTTTTTTTTGCTATCTATAAAGATCTAACCAGAGCTAAATTGTCTAAATGTTATCCTGTATTTGTTTTGTTTGCTAGGGTCAGGGTGAATGTTATCATATAGTCGTGATAATCACATTAGGAGCAGAAACTTACTCAGAGACTCCATAGTAGTGAGGCTGTCTTTGATTGCACTTCCAAATGCTTCTGATACCTCTTGTGGAGTATCATAGGTGTATTTGACTGCAACAAACAGTGGTCAAAAACTCAGCATTTATTATGACATTTAGTCATTTTCACCCCGTTTTTAAGGAAATGACATCTCATGACCGAATATTTAAACATAAATCAAATATTTATGTCAAATATTCATAATTTTGTTTCAATAAATCTTATAATTTAAAGACATTTAATATTACATCTAAGTGTTGAAATACAAACAGAAATGCACCTTTAAACTAAATTTTTGTTCAAATTCAAACACTGAAATAAAAAAAAGGACGTAACTCATCAAAATTAAAGCAGGATAAGTGAGGCCCGGAAATGCCTAAAACACAGGCCTGGTCTGTATTTTACCCTCACTTTTATAAACCATCCGTGGCTGAACAGACTCACAATCTCACCATCAACGTGAGTCTGAGGTTCTCTTTACTGTTTAGGCTATATCTGTTTTACTGAATTAGTATTTTAGCCAAAAGTTTACTTCAAAGATTCCACATTTGTTAAAATTTTATTAAATAAATGTTTATTAGATAAATAAATATTTAGAAATGTTTACTTCAAAGATTCCACATTTGTTAAAATATTATTAAATAAATGTTTATTAGATAAATAAATATTTAGAAATAAATGCAATTTTTTTACTTATTTAATTTGAAAATTAATCTGAAAATTTACATTCAGCTCCCCATACAGTTCGTAACCAAATGAAAATCTACATGTCTGACTTACAGTAGCATTCCGGCTCTTTGCCCGTCCACTGGCCGTTCTCCTGACACACTCTTTCACTGGAGCCAACCAGGAACATCTTGCCATTACAGGCATATTTCACTTTGTCATCAATACCAAACATGCTTCCCAATCTTGAGGCCCCAGGTGGAATCCCTGGATCAGGACAAGCTTCTCCAGCTGCAGCAGAAAAATAAAATACACCATTAGTCAAAAAAGTCATTGTTTTACTTTCTAAAACCCTGGCAGAAGGAAATGAGGATGATTCTTTCAATAAATTTATTAATTTTAAGAAGATTGCATCAATGAAATTAAAGAAATCATGGAAACAACTTTGTTTACCATACAATTTTCATATTTTATGTGTTCATTTGAAATATCGGTTTGGAAAAGGCTGAATAAAGACACTGAAACAAACCCAAATCTTTCCTTACAGTCACGGCTGCAGATGGGAGTGGAGCCGTTCCACTTCCCGTTTGGTAAACAGATCCGGCTGGATGAACCTCGCATCGTGTATCCAGAGTAACACTCGTATGTGGTTTCATCTCCCACAAAGTAATTTTCCTGAGCAGGGGAAACGTTTCCGTTTTCTAGAACAAATGGATCTGGGCACGTCACACCTGGAAACACAACAAAAGGATCAGAATTAGAGCAGACAGGATCCGCTTTATTGGTTCTCTGGCTATTAGTTACTCTTCAATTGGAAAACAATATTTTTTCTCACGTTTGCACATCTGTGCTGGCCTTTTTTTGGGTAGAGGTCCCCAGGATCCATTAGCCTGACACAGCCGGGTCAAGGTGGGGTATGGATATTGTCCTTCAGGGCAGTGATAGACCAGCAGGCTACCTTTCTCCAGGTTCTTGGTCAGTGTATAACTCCCACCTATGATGTCAATGCTTGTCTGGGTGCAATCACACTGCACCTCAACCACTGTAAAGATCACAGATCTAATTTTAGTGAATGCAATACATGTATCATATCTGATCTGCTATTTCTTTAACAGGATGAATATTTTCCTCCCAAATCTGCTTTATTGAGTCCTGTACACCTATCATGTCTCCTGATGGAGGCTCTAAGGAAACGGAAAGTGCCCACTTTAGGTACTTTATTTGTTGTTTTACCTCATAATTACATTACACACAGTTACCGTAGTTATGATTAATATGTTAACATCAGCCAATTCCATGGTTGTTTTTTAACAAAATGATTGTATAACCATTTGTCATCATATAAAATGTACAAATTGTTAAGTTAAAAAATTTCCAAACTTCAAAGCAGAACAAGACACCACTTTTAGATAAATTATCTATCTTTCTTTGGAATAAAGTTAGCTTTTCACAGGTTTGTAATTTTGGGTGGAACAAAAAAAGGAAATCATACAGTCACCCTTTCTCCTGATTTAGCACAATTTGATTAGCCTGATTAATTAATTTACTATTCAGCTGACTGACATAAGTCATGTAAAACACTGTCATTGTGTCTAAAGACAGAGCTGGATGTTGGTGTTTAAGATTGTGTGTGTGTGTGTGTGTGTGTGTGTGTGTGTGTGTGTGTGTGTGTGTGTGTGTGTGTGTGTGTGTGTTATAAAAAAATAAAAGATTTGAATTTTATCTACTTTTACTTTTTTAATGTGCATTTAAACATTAAGATTATTTACACTTTCTGATAAAAATTAAAAATCTTAACATTTCCAAATTGTTTGCTCACAGATTTATTCACATGTAAACGTGTTCAAACAAAATAAACACAAGGATATTCTTATGAATTTCAATTTTAGATTTAGAGTTGTCTTGTTAAGAAGTTAAGTTTCTCACCCAAACAGAGAAGACATAGGAGAGCAGCAAACCTGTCCGCAGATGTCCTCATGTTTAACCTAAAAGAGGAAACAGTATAAAAATGAGACGAAACTGTGCGGGCAGGAACTTTATGTAAGAGAGGGACAGTGATGTCCAGAGAGGAGGCCAGGACAAAGATTATTCTGTTATTTATTAACTTTGTAACCAGTAGAGGGAATCAATAGATGTGTCTCAAAAAAGTCTAATTGGAAGGGACCTGATTACAACTTTTGCCTGAAGATGAAAAAAATGGACCTACCAAGCACAACGACTGGAACAAAAGTTTGAATTTAAGGATTTCCACGTTTGTCCGGGTTTAATTCTGTGCCTACTGACTTAAGGCCAAAGGCTCTTTAAAATATCTGGGGTTTTCCTCTGTGTGCTCATACAGTCACATTGGAAACAAAAAACACAGTCATTGTGAAATAAAGACAAACACTGACTTCACTTCCCAAAAACGAGTCACATTTGTGTGACGGTGTGTTAGAGCCACTGAGAAGGAAAAGAACACTAAAAGTCCAGATTAAAGCTGAAATGTTGAAATGAAAAGAAAAACAGAAAGAGAAAGATTGTGCATCAGATTCAGAATCAGCTTTATTGTCAGAGCACCAGCATCCTGGAGCATAGAAATTTGTCTCTGCAGCACAGCCCGACCAAGGTTAACACACAACATGTAGACAAAAGCAGAGACAGGCAGGCCGCGAGGGCAACCCGATGGGGCAACCATACCAGCCGCTAATTTTCAGTACGATGGAAAAGGGTAATGGGGGGGGGGGGGGGGTTCAAACTGCTGGAAATACTAAATCAAAATTTGCACAATTAAGGCAAGAAACTCTTAGGTTTGGAAACCATTGTTTATACTGCGCTGTTCACTTATATGACCTAACTTTTAATCTGAAGGAACAAAGGAAGTTCATTGAGTTCTGCTGTGGTCACTGCTACAGAGGTAGCTGTAAAACTGTATTTTATTCTCAATAAATTAGATTTCTTGTTGTTGTAGTTGTTTGTTATTTACCTTCTAAAAGCCCTCGGAACCCTTGATTTGGACAATATAAACAGAAGAGAGTGGAGTTTGAAGCATAATAAAGTTCACGTCCATTACCTCTGTAGCGTAAGAAACAGTAAATTAAAGGATAAATTTCTCGTATTTGATATAGTGCCTTTTAGAGTTCTGGAACCCCCCCAAGGTGCTTTACAACACAATCAGTCATTCACACACTGGTGGGGATGAGCTACGATGTAGCCACAGCTACCCTGGGGAGCACTGACAGAGGTATGGTTGCAAAGCACTGGCGCCACCGGTCCCTCCGACCACCATCAGCAGGCAAGGGGGATTAAGCGTCTTGCTCAAGGACACAATGACAGTGACAAACTGAGCGGGGCTCGAACCTGCAATCTTCCGATTACGGGGCGGGTACTTAACTCCTGTGCCAATGTCAGAGGTCACCAAACACGGAAGTGTCCTGGCTTATCTGCCCGGAATACGATGTCATTTCATACCATAACAAATATCCTGTTTACTCCCCTCTAGCTCCGCCATCTGGAGACGCTGTCATAACAATATCTCCCCTGCTTCATTGCCTGCAGAAGCACAAGGTCCCTCACAAGACATGACTTGTGCCTTTAATAAAGAATCTCATTTGGTCTCATAAATATTTTCCTAAGTTTACAAGTTATTAACAATAATGTTGTGTTTTATCCACAATGACTGTTTTACCTAAAGAGATTTAATATTGCCTTGACTGCTTTCTAGTAATGAATGAATCAACATGAATGTTTATTTTTGAAATGTCGTATTTCTGATCTTAAATAAACCAAACAAGACTACTTGATGATTTAATAGTGATCTATTATCAGCTATGTCACATATTAATATCAGTATTAACAAATGACTGTTTAATCTATTTATTTCACATATTAATTGAAATAAGCTTTTATAAGTGTCTGAGAAAGGGGAGGTCTGAGGACTCTGAAAATGCCTATTAAACTTTTTTCAGTCTAGTTGGTCCAAAACGTATAAACAGCAAATCCTTAAAAGAAGAAACAGTTCAAGCTAAGCTTCCAGCTTATGCTAAATTACCATCCTGTGGAAAATCAAGCCAGATTTTTCAGTAGAGTAATTTTAGCCCCATGAAGAGCAATCCTTTTTCAGAAACAGCCAGTTATTATTTGTTTATTCTGCAAAACAACTCATCAGCCGTGAAACAGTCCGACAGACCCAGGAGGCTGACCAGCTGGTGCGGATTCAGAGGAATATGGCCTGTGACATCCAGAAGTCAAGCTATTCGCTAGCCAAGAAGACTTTGTGACCAGCCGGATCACCGAGAAGCCTCCATACACACGGGTACCGTAACCACTGGTGTAGAAAGGGTTCAGATTCATTTGATAACTAATTAACCAGATTTATTTTATGAACTCAGACATCCCCTTTTTCTGAGTCATTTAACTCGACTCTTAACATCTGAGATCATATTTCATCAGAGTTTATTCATTGTCTCAGTTGATATTAAGTTAACCGTCCCTCTGTCCTAATGGGTGTGACCCTGCGAGGAAAGCTGACCATTGAGCAGGATTGATGGTTTATCTCTTGGGTCCATGTGGCAGGGGTGAGGAGTGAGCACTAGAGCCCTACACGGGCCTAAAATCTGAGCCCGTGTCCGGCCCGGCCCGAGGGGGTGGAGCCCCAGCCCGATCCGGTCCGAAAAGGTTTTCAGGATTCTCTGGCCCGACCCGAGCCCGACTTTTTTTTAACCAACTAAATGAAAACAAAGTGCGTCAATCCTGAAAAATGTGTTAAAAGACGTGCAGGATCCAATCAATTTGTTTTTCCCTCATTTACCGTAACGGAGATGACGGCACACTGGCTCTGGTGATAAAGTTAAATTTTATCTCTTTCCAACAATTTTCACAAGAAAACAGAACAGTCAAAAGCAGGGCTTGTGTTGACCGCATAGTTCCCGTATTTGGCCCTTAATTTTGATAGAGAAATAATAGAAAGAATTACCCCGACGCATGCAGACGAACTGACATTTTATTCTACGCACATCGCAGATGTAGCTAAATCACCCAAGAAAAGATTCCCATCTGAACTTCTGAGCTGCTCAGCGCAGCTCACTGTCAGCGCATATGTGCACAGCGAGCTGAAGTTGTGGAGATTGGCTTGGAGCGTGTCGCAGAACCAGAGCGCATGCGGGAAGATTCCTCCCACTGAAGCGAGTGTTTTCCAAACCCTGTCTCTCAGAGAGACTTGTCACTTAGAAAATGTTCCCTGATTATGAAATTTTGGCTGAATAGTGCTTGTTCCTGTCTCCAATGTGGCGACACATCCAGGAGCCGTCTGAGGAGAAACCCAGAATCTCACATCCTCTTCAGCTCAGAATGCGCCTATGATTACGCACAAGCGTGACCCGTCAACCCGGTCTCACAGTAAGACTGGGTTGGGCCTGTTCAGGTTTACAATGACAATCTTTACATAGAATTGACTTACAGATATTAAATTAATTCAGTAAAATATAAAGCATTTTATTTAAATATCCATTCATTATTTTACAAGCACAGAGAGCCGCATCAGATTCAGATCAGCGGGAAGATTCCTCCGACTGAATTCAGTCGGAGGAATCTTCCCTCATGCGCTCTGGTTCTGCGACGTGCTCCAAGCCCCTCTCCACATCTTCAGCTCGCTGTGGACCGTACGTACACGCTGACAGTGAGCTGCGTTGAGCAGTGTCCAGCTCAGATGTTCAGATGGGAATCTTTTCTTGGGTGATTTAGCTACATCTGCGATGTGCGTAGAATAAAATGTCAGTTCGCCTGCATGCGTCGGGGTAATTCTTTCTATTCTTTCGCCGTCAAAATAAATGGTCAAATACGGGAACTGTCCGGTCAACACAACACAAGCCCTGCTTTTAACTGTTCTGTTTTCTTGTGAAAATTGTTGCAAAGAAATATAATTTAACTTGATTAACACCAGAGCCGGGCGCACTGCGCCGTTATCTCCGTCGCTGTAAATGAGGGAAAAACAAAATGATCGGATCCTTTTCTGACCTTCCCCACCTACAAAGTTTAATTACAACAATCAAACGTGACAGAGCCTGGATTTGTATTCTGAACAGTCTAAACATGTTTTAAAAAGAAACGCATGACAAAAGTGGCACCTGCTCAGTAAAACCATCAACAGGGTGAAAAATATCAAAATATTGTAGGCAGAGACGGGCTACAACTTCTGGATCCATTTTATATAAATCGTTTTATTGATTATCGTCTTATGAAAGATAACTTTGACGTACACGAGCGACCGGTACCGGCTGCTGTCACCTGTTGTGAGCAGCTCTCTGCTGTCTGAGGGTAGGCCCCGCCCACAACGCCGCTGCTGCTGTGGCTCCCACTGTTTTCTTTACTGTGGGAAACGGGTAATAATGGCTCTTTGATGGGAACAGGTTGCCGACCCCTGGTTTAAGTGTTCCAATTTTTTTAATGAATTCAATTAAAAATAAAGGCGCACGGCCCGTGTCCGAGGTAATTACACAGTCGTTGGCCCGAAGCCTGGCCTGAGGGCCGTCGGGCCGGGCTGACCCGAGGGCCTAGGGCTTCCGTGCAGGGCTCTAGTGAGCACCACCTCACCCCTGCTACATGGACCTCAAGGGATAAACCATCAACCCTGCTCAATAGTCAACTTCCCTCGCGGGGTCACCCGTAAAGACAGTGGAAGGGTTATATCACCATTTATAATCATTTCTCCTGCGTCATCCTAGTATTAGAAATATAGTAATAAATAGATTTTTATAAACTACATTTTTGCCTCTGTGTCAAATTATTATAAGGTTTTGGTTCCCTGGCATATCCAAAGTACCTAGTTTCATCATCAATCAAATATTAAAGGTTCAATAACATTGCTAATCCATATTTTTATTGAATACTTTTATATTTAGTTGAAATTTTATTAAAAGTAACCACTTCATAACATTCCACCTCTCAATGTCACTAACACACCCTCAAACACTTGAGCTTTGTTGACATGTTGAGTTATTTATTGATGAAACACTAGAAAGAACCAAACTGGAATCTCGATTGTTTTTCTTCTCATTCTACATGAGCTAAGCAGGTAATTACGTAAATTTTCTTCTTGATCACCTGGAAGATTAATCTCATATGTATAATAAGAGGTTAGTCACTGAAAGAAAAAGTATATCCTTTACTGATATTGTCTCAGTTTGGTGCTTGGATGTTTTCAACCGCGCATCATATCATCTTTGTGTCTCTTGTGGCTGATCTACATTTAACACAGATGTATGATGTTGAGGTTTCCAACTCTGAGATGCTTTCTCTCACTCTCTCTACTGGACACGCCTGGTAACAGCTCATCCGTCTGATACATATTTTACACACTTAGATTTTTAGATAATAGCTGTCAAAAACAACACATTTCATTTCATGGACTGAACACATTTTTGAGCCCTTTTCCCAAAAAAATTATCCACTCACAAAGGATCGGTCTAGATCTCTATTCCTCCAGGATTTAGCAAAGAATTTTTCTGTTCAGTTTCTCAAACAGAAGGTTGGAAAATCACACTCCATCCATTTACTGTCAGTGTTTGGTTTTAGGAATTATGTTCCTAAAACAAGCTGTTTCAAAAAGTCCCTGTTTGTGATGTCACAAACAATAAATAAACAAATGGTGCAAAGTTGCGCCATATCACACTTTTGAAATTCATACGACAATTCATGGACAATGTGCACAACAGAATGGGTATTATAGCGGCATATTTTATTCTACATGGCAGATAAAAACGTCCTACAATGCAAGTGTGGTCTGTAAAATGTATATCTGCATGTCCTGTGCTGAGTATGCTTTGACCTACAGTCCTTTGTGTGCAGGCAGCAGCGGCTTTCATTCATTAATCTTTGAACAGCTCAGGGAGAACCAGGTGGATGATTGGGTGCTGTGTACTATTTCACCAGAGGGGGGCGGAAGTGTGCGCTTGCTGTAGGTTTCCTGCAAAAGCGTAGAAGAAAAAGAGGAAATGACGCAATGTCTCCGGTAAAACAACAAGGCGCCAAATTTGTGCCCCTTTATCACAGATGCACATCCATGGCGGAGTTAGAATAAATGTGTTTTGTGACTCGTCACATGTGGGAAACGCAGCTCAGGGAAAAGGCGGTGGAGGTAAGACAGTCACATGAATCATCGCTGAACAGATATGGAGGCATCGTGACATTAGCGCTGCTTCACATCCTGCAAACGTTAAAGTTTGGCGCTGTTTGTCTTTAATGATGAGTTTTTTTTATACACGTTACATACGTGTTGTGTGTTTTGTGTTTACTGAAGCATCATGGCGGTGCCTTTTGTCCAGGACTGGGACCTCGTTCAGACTCTGGGAGAAGGAGCATATGGAGAGTAAGAACATCATATATATAGTTCAGTAGCTGCTGGGCTAAATGCTGCACCAAACCTTAATGCAGGTTAAAGTCGAGCTGCGTTTTTCTTTACTCAAGCTACTTTTGTTTAATAATTAAGTTCTGGTTAAATGCACGTTGTAATTCACACCATCCAATCCAATTTTATTTATAAAGCGCATTCACAAGGCATTACAACCAAACAAGGCGCTGTACACTAAAAATGTTGGTTAATTAAACAGGCGTTATATAAACATGTCGAACACAGATAAAAGATAAAAAGGAAATACAACAAAATTCCCAAAAATAACAGCTAAAAATCATTAAGACACAGGGTGAAGTAAAAATAGGAAAAAAAAAAAACATCACCTTTATCAGATGTGCACCGGTTGTGATTTTGTAGGCCGATATCTGCGGCATTTACTGATCTTAAAGAAAAGGGCTGATGGTGAGTTCATGGACCAGTCATTTCTATTGCGTTCACTCATCCGAAAAGTAGAGTTTTGGGTTGGTCAATCACCAGTTTAGCTAATCAGGCTGACATTTGTCCGGTTCCGGTGCGTTTCTAGTTTTTGTTTTACTCCAAAAGTCTGTTCTATTTTCTTTCTTATAGAAATTCTGATTTATTTCTCTTTTTGTTCTGAACCATGCTCTTTCAGAGTGAGGCTGCTGGTGAACAGACACACTGAAGAGGCAGTGGCAGTGAAAGTCGTCGATACCTCTCAGTCTAAAGAGTGTGCAGACAACGTGAAAAAGGAGGTCTGCGTCCATAAGGTACCTGTCTTACTGAGCTGCAGAAAACACATTTACCTTCTTCTGAGGATTTTTAAGTCAAACACTTCTGTTCTGATTTTAGAAATAAACAAAGTGTGCTGGTTCAACGTTTGAAATCAGTGATAGGGCCGCACAATATATCGTAAATATATCGTTATCGCGATATCAGCATGTGCAATATGCATATCGCAAAGAACAGATAAATATTGCAATGAATGGTCAGCTCAAATGTTTCGTCTTCATCTTCCTCCGCTTATTCGGGTCCGGGTCAAATGTTTGCTACACATAATGCGTTCTGTCAATCAAACGGAAGTGTGATGTTTTTTTAACAAATAAAACAGCTTTTCACCCATTTGGCCAATTGGATGGGTTCTCATAGGTTAGATGCCCGCCCCCGAGGCGGACGGCACTTAATTTTGATGGTTAGCAAACACCTTAAGTTAGCTTTTTTCTGCTCTTTTTGCTGATTCTGCTTTTCCCGGGTTCCACTGATTGTCTTTTCTTCACATCTTTTGCTTTTGTCATTTTGAAGAAATTTTTTGTCATTTTTAAAATTTATTTATATATATATTTTTTTTTATTATTTTAGTTCCTGAGTTAAGTTATTATTTATTGCAAGTAATATCATCATCGCAATATTAATCACTATCGGACATTGCATGTTTTCCTAATATCGTGCAGCCCTAATCAGTGATTAAAAATACAACCTTGTTCTTTGTCAGATGCTCAACCATCCCAACATTGTGAAGTTTTTTGGGCATCGGAAAGAAGGAGCGACTGTTTATCTGTTTCTGGAGTACTGCACCGGAGGAGAGCTGTTTGACCGGATCGGTAAAACACTGCGGGCTCTCTGATAAAACTGTATTTTTGCAGCAGACTGTTGGTGTCTGTGAAGTGCAGATCAGTTTATTATCTTAACTAGTTCCTGCCTAACTCGAGTTCTTGTCTTTCTGGTGTTTTAGAGCCTGATGTGGGAATGCCAGAGAGGGATGCTCACAGGTTTTTCCAGCAGCTAATGTCAGCTGTGGTGGGTGAATGTTTGTGTTGTTTGCCTGATTCGGGCTCTTTTTTTATTCTTTTATTTGCTTCTTCTCAGGAGTACCTCCACAGCCTTGGCATCACCCACAGAGACATAAAGCCCGAAAACATTTTGCTGGATGACAAAGGTGGGCAAATAGAGTGCCACAGTTTTTTTTTAATGATTTCTCATAACCATGCATCATTTTTTTTTATCTTCTAACCTTTAGACAACTTAAAGCTGACTGATTTTGGCCTAGCCACCATGTTTCGGTTCAAAGGACGTGAGCGCCAGCTGAACCGACTCTGTGGGACTCTTCCCTACGTTGCTCCAGAACTTCTCAGCCAATCAGAGTATAGTGCTCAGCCTGCAGACATCTGGGCTTGTGGCATCGTCCTGACGGCCATGCTAGCTGGAGGTGAGATCCCACACGGTCCAGGCACCCGCTGTCTTTCAGGGGGTTTTAGTGTAACAGACTAATCATCCCGATCAATGCTCTATACTTTCATAATTTGAATTAATAACTTAAAGGCGACATATTATGCAAAATCGAACTTTTGTGCTACCATGTGGGTCTCGACTGGCTCTGTAAACTCTCCAAACATGGAAAAAAAATCCATCCATCTGTTTTCTGTTCGTGTGGTTTTTAGGTTTTATGTGCCTAAAACAAGCCGTTTCAGAAAGTCCCTGTTTGTGATGTCACAAATGGGGAAAGTAGAAGTAAACTGTCTCTCACGTGCTAAAGAGCTGCTACCAGGGGTGCAGGGCTCTACTCCGAGCATCTTCTGGCTGTCAGAGCTTCTCAGCTTATAGCAACCTGAGTGGGGGGTGGGTGGGTGTGACCAGCAACTGCTTGTTTTCTTAAAGTGACAGAGTCCTAAAATGGCTCATTCTGGAAGGTACTGAAACTGTCAACAATAAAACTAGTGTTCGAAGGACACCACTACTCAGCCTAAAACAGCTCTGTACAGTGTGGGTTAAGTCGGCTCACCTGAGTGTTTCCATGCCAGCTCTATGACAGAGTGTGCTTGCACCCCTCATAGGTGCAAAGTGATCTGTATGTTACACAGAAACACAACTCGGCACAGAAAGGGTGATGTTGTTGGACATTCTGCTCAGTTTTATGGATTTCTGTCAGAATCTGAACCAGAAAACGGCAGCAGGCAGAAATTTCTGGAGCACCCAGTGACTCCGCCCCCTAGTCAATTAGTGGCCACAGTAGCGATGCTGGCCCGACTCAGCCTTGACAGGTACCTAAATGGAACAGGGACTAAATACTGGGAAAAGTAGAGGGAAAGTACTGAACCCTTTCCTTTGGAAAACGTGGTTGGGCTGAGCTGCACCGGTCCAAGTACTGAGTAGAGCCCTTCAAAAACTAGCTCAAAACTGTTGAGATCTCTTTATGTGAGACAGATTTAGTTCAAAGAACTTCCTAAACTTGTTTTGTAATGACCATTAAACTATTATAGATTAAGAAAATGCCTTTAATACATTTATTTGACACTAGCATGATGTATTAGAATTAAACAGAAACACAAGCGGTATGATGTGAAGAGCTAACAGAACATGTGCTGTTGTTAGAGCTGCCCTGGGATCAGCCGTCCGAGACCTGTCAGGAGTTTTCAGACTGGCTTCAGAAAAAAACCTACCTTCCTCCCTGGAAGAAAATACAACCGCTGCCTCTTAGTAAGCCTAACACATTTTTGAAAAAGCTGTTAAAATGATATTAAAACTGTTACTAATTCATGATTATTCCACTAATTCCCTCAGGTTTGTTATCCAAGTTATTACTTCCCAATCCCGATACAAGAATCACCGTTTCGGACATAAAAAAAGACCGCTGGTTCACACAAGGTGGGTGATGTCATCAGCATCTGATCCAGACACATTCAAGCTGTAATGTTGGCCCTTTTTCTCCCTCTGATAAATCACATCTCCATGTCTGCAGGGTCTCAAAAGTCAACAGGAAACCAAGTTCGTCACACTGATGTGGAGCTTAGATCTCAAACAAACAGGTCAGAGCTTTCTGTCTTGATGTTTTATCTCCAGACATCCATCCGTCTCTTAGCTGAAGATGTGTTCCCCTCTCTAGCAATGACAGGATGCAGTTTTCCAGCTCTCAACCTGATTTGGCAGCAGGTGACTGGGAAGCCATGTTGGTGATCAGCTCAGCTGACGGTCAGGTCAGCTTCTCTCAGCCGACCAAACCGGAGCACATGCTGCTGGGGAGTCAGTTAGTTGGCACGCCGGGAGCCAGTCAGGTAGATGACAGGAGTTCCCATACCTGGTTATGTTCCTGATGATGATGCGTGGGAGTTTTAATCTGCTTCTCAGGTCGATGCTGCTTCTAAATGTCCCTCTCAGATGCAACATCTTAACTTTGTTCTTCTTTTTTTTTTTTAAAGTCTCCGTGGCAGAAATTGGTGCGGAGAATGACTCGCTTCTTTACCAACGTGAACGCCGAAGCCTCCCTATCCGCTCTGAAAGAAGTGTGTGACGGCATGACGCTCGGCTTCAAGCTCACCTGCACCAAACAGGTAAATCTGGGCTTACTTTTCATATGTTAAATTTCATTTCAGAAAAAAATTCAAAAAGAAAAATGGACGTCTATTAGTTATTTATTTATTTATTTATTTTACTTGAAAGGGAAAAAAAAACGCCATTCTTGTCTTCTGCTCCTCGATTCCATTCAGTTAGATGTGGAATTCTGTTTTTTAGGTTTCTGTCCTTTCTCAGTAAAACGCATTTTGTTAAAGAACCTCAAAACTCAGTTCCTCCTGCTGCTGTGCGTCACATGACCAGGGTCTCACGCACAGCCCTGCCTCTCGTTTATAGCAACGCCTTTTGCAAAGAACATCAAAGGTTTGGCTGCATTTGGTGAAGCTAATCAGCAAAAGAGCTAAATGTGACATCTGGTATAGGATTTGTTTTGCTAAATAAGGAAATATCTAATAAAGCATCTCATCATCCATGGCATCTATTTGCAGCTGAAGCAATATCAGTCTTCAGCAGCAATAAATAAATAATGTAGGAGCAAACTCAGCCTGGCGTCTACAACCTTTCTTTGATGCAGCAGCAACACTGAAGGTGTCATCAGGTTAGTTTTTCCGAAGAAAGATGATCAAGACTCATTTTTACGCAGTTTATTTTGTATTAAAGTCTCTGTTAGGAGTATTTCTCTTATACGATGGCACCATCTAGTGGCTGACAAGCATATCACACAAATAATTTCTTCAGTTTTTTAAGATGGCGACTTCACCTTTCTTGTTATTTATGTGCTTCTGTGGCCGACACGCAGAGTAAAAACACGTTGTTTTACAAGTATTATTCTCATGTCATGCTGTGTTTGCATATATTTATATTTTAGAGACTTACTTGTCCGTAAAAAGTTCATCAACTCTGCATCAGCCGAGGTATTCCTTAAATTTGAAGCGTCTAAGCGGTAGTCTAACGCTATTGGTTAGTTCTAGTTGGCGCTCAGTTTCCTATTGCATGGAGCTCTGTGGTGTAGGGGGCGTGCTTAGTAACAAAAACTTAATTATTGCTTAGGTTATATCACAGTACATGATGAGACAATCACTTTTACGGATTTCTGAAAAATCATACATTCTGAAAGGGGGAAACTCCAGAAAGATACTGTAACTCTTATTTGTACAGTTTGTTTATTTATTTGGGATATTCAGGTTTTTAAGAGTAGATGTTTCATATTTATAGAATAGATGATAGTTTGCCATGGGTGACCCTACCAGAGGTTTAACAGCGTGGCTCAATCCCACCGGCACATCTTCCAGTGAGGAAGCAGAGTCTGGGAACTTTGGGTTGGACTCTAAAATCTCTAAGGCTGAAGTCACTGATGTGGTCAAAAAAGTTCTCAGTGGGAAGGCCCCAGGGCTGGATAAGATTCACCCGGAGTTCCTTTACCCCCAAATTCCACTACCTCCGCTCCGCTGCGCTCCGCTCCGACACGAACGCCGGAGCAAAATCGGTCCCGTTGTAGTCAATCGGAGCAATTCCACTACTGCGGTCGTGCTCCGGCAGTGCGGCGCCGTGCGCCGCCCTCTGTTCCGGCGTCCGGCAAAAATAGAATCGATCCTATTTTCGCCAGATGCCGGAGCACCTCCGCAGTCAATGGACAGAAATCACAACGGCCCAACAGGAAAAGGAGCCAGCACAATTTCCGTTTTTCACAATAAATCGATAAACAAAAGGCGTTTTTTGTTTCATATGCACAGGTTTAACAACTTTTAACAACTATCAATGGCGGCTGAACTTTAAATGCACAAAAGTAAGCCATAAATACAGTTCCCACTATCAAAGTAGTCACACTTTGTTGATCCAAACACTGCTGATCTCTCAACATAAATGATGGGCAGATTAAACAGTTCATGCCGATGCTTCTCCCACACAACGGGTGTTTGGATCTAACTTCTGCGTTTATTGCTCGGACTGTATCGCAAGATCTCGAAAATCCCGCGCATGCTTGTTTGCCCCCCTCAGGTCTCCGCACCGGAGCGGAGCCGTTGTAGAGTGGGTACCAGTAAAATTGAGTTCGGAAACGAGCGGCTGCGGAAGGCGGGGGCGGACCGGAGCGGAGCGGAGGTAGTGGAATTTGGGGGTAAGGCTCTGGATGTTGTGAGGTTGTGTTGGTTGATGCAGCTCTGTAGTATCGCATGGGCATGGGGGACAGTTCCACTGGATTGGCAGTCTGAGGGGACCGCAGAGTGTGTTCCAACCGTGGAGCACTGGACCAGCCTTACCCCCAAATTCCACTACCTCCGCTCCGCCCCGGTCCGCCCCCGCCTTCCGCAGCCGCTCGCTTCCGAACTCAAATTATACTATACCCGCTCTACAACGGCTCCGCTCCGGTGCGGAGACCTGAGGTGGGCAAACGAGCATGCGCGGGATTTTCGAGATCTTGCGATACAGTCCGAGCAATAAACGCGGAAGTTAGATCCAAACACCCGTTGTGTGGGAGAAGAATCGAAATGAACTCTTTAATCTGCCCATCATTTATGTTGAGAGGTCAGCAGTGTTTAGATCAACAAAGTGTGACTATTTTGATAGTGGAAACTGTATTTATGGCTTACTTTTGTGCATTTAAAGTTCAGCCGCCATTGATAGTTGTTAAAGGTTGTTAAACTTGTGCATATGAAACAAAAAACGCCTTTTGTTTATCGATTTATTGTGAAAAACGGAAGTTGTGCTTGCTCCTTTTCCTGTTGGGCAGTTGTGATTCCTGTCCATTGACTGCGGAGGTGCTTCGGCGTCCGGCAAAAATAGGATCGATTCATGCTGGACGCCGGAACAGAGGGCGGTGCACTGCCGGAGCACGGCCGCAGTAGTGGAATTGCTCTGATTGACTACAACGGGACCGACTTTGCTCCGGAGTTCGTGCCGGAGCGGAGCGGAGGTAGTGGAATTTGGGGGTTAGGGGTATCCTGGAGGGTGTGTGGGAGTTTACCCATCCAATCTACATGTGTTTTGTGGATTTGGAGAAGGTGTTTAACTGCGTCCTGTGGGGGGGTACTCCAGGAGTATGGGGTACCAGGCTCTCTTATACAGGCTGTTAGGCCCTTGTATGACCGGTGCCAGAGTTTGGTCCGCATTGCCGGCAGTAAGCCGAGCTCATTTCCAGTGAGAGTTGGACTCCGCCAAGGCTGCCCTTTGTCACCGATTCTGTTCATAACCTTTATGGACAGGATTTCTAGGCACAGCCAAGGTGTTGAGGGGATCTGTTTTGGTGGCCTAAGGATTGAGTCTCTGCTTTTTGCAGATGATGTGGTCCTTTTTGCTTCATCAGACCATGATCTCCAGCTTTCACTGGAGCGTTTTGCAGCCGAGTGTGAAGCGGCTGGGTTGGGGCTCAGAGTAGACTCGCTGCTCCTCCACGTCGAAAGGAGTCAGATGAGGTGGCTCGGGCTTCTGGTCAGGATGCCTCCCTGGTGAGGTTTTCTGGCACATCCAACCGAAAGAAGACCTAAAGGAAGACCTAAGACACGCTGGAGGGACTACGTCTCTCGGCTGGCCAGGGAACGCCTTGAGATTCCCTGAAGGAGCTGGCCCTAGTAGCTGGGAAGAGGGAAGTCTGGGCTTCTTGGCTTACGCTGCTACCCTCGCGACCCAACTCTGGATAAGTGGAGTCTGGTCGTGGGGGCATTGAATTGATAGATAGATGGATAATAGTTAGTACTTTACCTTCAGAATTTAAACTTTGGTTTTGCACTAAAAGATAAATAGTTATTTAATTTACTTAAGAAAATTGTGTCATAATTATTTCTCTAAAAGAAAGATGTTTGCTTAATTATAGTTCACTGTTTGCACAAAGAAAAATAGTCATTTTGTTTTATGTACTAAATAAAAAAACATGCAAGTAATTTTTTCTATTAAAATTAACCCTTAAAGTATAGATACCCCCAAAAAGTGCCATTCAGATACTGGTACTGTTATCAGAAAAAATCCAAACCCAGCCCTGGGTATCACACATGTTCATTTCAATAAGCTGACAACAAGGACCATTGTGTTTGCTTTAATGCTAAATATGCCTCAGCAGCTACTAGCTGCATCACAGTGTGGTGTGGGAACAGCACCAGGGATCCTAAATGCCTGCAGGGCATAGTTAAGACTTTCAAAGATTACCCGGACTCCACAACCCTCTCTGCAGAGTGTGTACCACAACTTTCTGTACAGTCTACACTTAAGATAGCATTTTTTATGTTTATTTAATCTTATCTATTTTATTCCTGCTTAGTTTGGCAGTTTGGGTGACGAGGTAAGAGTTTCATGGTGGCTGTAACAACATTTTCTTTTGCACAGAATAAAGATTCTAATCCTTGGATCTCGAATCCTTAACAAGTCAACAGCTTTGTTTGTTTGCAGACGTGGAGACATTGGTAACTTTGTCTGGTCCAGTTTTGGATAACGTAATGTGTGCGTGTTATTTATTTAATTTCTACATTTTCATTATGTGTATCACAAACGGGTCCATGAGTCCATGTGTAATTTGAAGCTCGTCAGTTCTGTTGGTTAACTTATTTCCATCACTTTATTATTTAATGTAAAACTCCAGATGTCTTTCATTTTGGTTTTATGGTTTCTGCTTCTAAAACGAATGATCAAAAACCAGGAAGTACAAAGACTACTGGTTCAGACCCGTTCCTTTAGTACGTTCTTGTTGATTAACAGATCTCTGCCTCTCAGGTGACTGTGAGCATGCTGGACAAACGTAACAACAAGCTCATCTTCAAAGTCCATCTACTAGAAATGAGCCAGCGAGTGCTGCTGGACTTCAGGCTGTCTAAGGTTGTTCTCTCAGAACTGTGTGCTGTTCTGCCTTTGAGTTTTTCCTTGAAACTGACGTGTGTGTGTGTGTGTGTGTGTGTGTGTGTGTGTGTGTGTGTGTGTGTGTGTGTGTGTGTGTGTGTGTGTGTGTGTGTGTGTGTTTTCAGGGTGACGGTTTGGAGTTCAAGCGCGTCTTTGTGAGGATAAAACACAAGCTTGCTGACATCGTCAGCACTCAGAAGGTTTTAGTTCCATGAGACGTTTTTACAAACAGCCCGTCTAAAAGTGGACTTGTTGTTCTGCTGACGTGTCGAAGGTGAATCGTGGTTTTAGTTTTGTTATTAGGGAAGCTCAAAGTAGGATATTTATCAGAGCAGAGTTGTGGTTGACATGGTTTTACTCAACCTTCCGTTGTGACCCAAGTGTTTGCTTTTTCTTTGTTGTGTTACAATCCAAAGTTGAATAAATTATTAAAACACCCCTTTATGTTGGATTTCAGTGATTAAATGATGTCAGAAGCATAAACAGTTTTTATTGTTGTTCAAAAGTCTCAGAGATAAATGAGTACAGCTTGGTGAAACCTGTTGCAAGCTAAATTATATGATTCATACAAAAAAAACTGACTTGAGTCATTTATGCTTTTTATGACTAAATTACATGGAAATATGTTTAATAAAGAAAGTTTATAAATAATTTTCTATAACTTTCTATGATTCAGATTCTGCCTAAGGCATCTAGTTTAGTTTTAGGAGCCTGTAGCTTTGACTGTGATGGTGACACTGACTGGTTCATTGTCATCTCCAGGGGGAGGGGAATGGCTGATGGTAGGGGTGGCGGGACTGGGAGTGGCACTCAGGGGTGAGGCAGCTCGGGGTATAGTCACAGTTGGACCTGGGGGAGACAGAAATGTGATTAGACTAGTTAGTTGTAAGGTGATGCTGACAGAGTACAGTACCCAAAAACAGGTGCTGGTCAAAATTACAATATGATTACAAAGATGATTTATTTCAGTAATTCCATTCATGAAGTGAAACTTGTATTTTAGATTCATTCATTACACACAGGCAGATATATTTCAAATGTTTCTTTAATTTTGATGATTATAATTGACAATGAAAATCCTAGATTTTCTCCGAAAATTAGAATGTCGATTAAGACCAATGCAAAAAAAGGACTTAGAAATGGTGGCCAACTGAAAAGTATGAGCATGTACAACACTCAATATTTAGTTAGGGCTCCTTTGGCCTGGATCACTGCAGCAAAGCGGCGTGGCATGGAGTCCATCAGTCTGTGGCACTGCTCAGGTGTGATGAGAGCCCATGTTGCTCTGATAGTGACCTTCAGCTCTTCTGAACTGTTGGGTTTGGCGTATTTCATCTTCCTCTTCACAATACCCAGTCGATTTTTGGTCAGGTGAGTTTTCTGGCCGATCAAAACGGATACCATGGTCCTTAAACAAGGTACTGGTAGCTTTGGTGCTGTGTGCAGGTGCCAAGCCCCGTTGGAAAATGAAATCTGCATCTCCATAAAGTTGGTCAGCAGCAGGAAGCGTGTAGTGCTGTAACACTTCCTGGTAGACGGCTGTGTTGACCTTGGACCTCAGAAAACACAATGGACCAACACCAGCAGATGTCATGGCACCCCAACCACTGGACTGGAAACTACACTTGATCTCAAGCAATGTGGATTCTGTACCTCTCCCTTCTTCCTCCAGACTTTGGCACCTTGATTTCCAAAGGAAATTGAACATTTACTTTCATCAGAGAACACTGGACCACTCAGCAGCAGTCCAGTCCTTTTTGTCTTTAGACCAGAGACGCTTCTGATGCCGTCTCGTTCAGGAGGGGCTTGACACGAGGAAAGCGACAGCTGAAACCAGGTCTTGCATATGTCTGTGCCAAGGGGTCACCCCCTGAATCCAGAACTTCTCCCAACAAGGAAGTGCCAATATTTGCAGTTCCACCCTCATCTGCTAAGGGTTGGCACCAAAACAGAGCAAGTACTCAATGAGTCCCATGTTAAAAATGCCATTTTCACAGCCGAAATAAACACGTTTACAGCCTGGTTTAAAAAAAACAAAGCAGTTTAGGTTTAATAGATCTTGTTTACATTCATGACAACTCTGAGGGGGGTGCTTTTTTTGTAATTCTTTTGTTAAGTGTATTAAATGCTTGAAATTATGAATAATTAAAGAGCATCAGAGCCACCAGCTAGCAATAGGAGCTAGTTCAGGGAAAGGCCTCAGCCTGGGCCTCATGTTAATAGATGTTCAGCCATTTAAACTCTCTGAACTTTGTGTCCTCTGTGTGTCCATGTTTTGATGTTAATCATGGAATTACAGCCTCGCACGGAAGCCAAGCGGCTGTGTGGGTTGGCTACCCCAGAGCTCCTTCTTAGCTTCTTGGGTAGGCTAAGATAGCTAGTAGCTACATTGGTTCATTTGTTCCAACTGTAACAGCTCCGCCTCTTTTCCTATTTTTGGATTGTCTGGGCGTGACAAGACATGTGACATGGTCAAAATGGTGGGAACCTCCCATTTTATATCGAAACCATATTAAATGAGTCAATGGGCATTATCTGTCCATGTTGCGAGGGCAGCAGCCTAAGCCGAGAAGCCCAGACTTCCCTCTCCCCAGCTTGAAGAAGAAGAAAATATCATTTCTATAGCGCCTCTCAAGATAAAAATCACGAGGCGTTTCACAAAAGCAAAAAAATGTAAAAATATTAAATAGCATTTAGAAAATGTTAAAAAATATATTTAAAATGAGAAAATATAGGCAATTGTGATTAAAAATAGTTCAGAAAGAGAGAGAGTGAACAGGAAAGAGGGAAATCAGTGGATCCTGAGGAAGGTGGAATAGGTGGGGAGAGCAGAATAAAGAGAGAGTGGTGAAGAAGGTCATACAAAAGCCAGCTTGAACAAGTGAGTCTTCAGCTGCTATTTAAAGGAGACCACTGAGTCCACTGATCTCAGGCTCAGGGGGAGAGAGTTCCAGAGTCTGGGGTTCACAGCAGCAAATGATCTGTCACCTTTGGTCTTTAGCCTGGTGCTGCGTAACCAGTAGGCTTTGATCACTGGACCTCAGGGACCTGCTGGGGGTGTAGGGACTAAGAAGATCACCAATGTAAGATGGTGCTTGTCCATGTAAGGCCCTATAGACCAGAACCAGGATCTTGAAATGAACCCTGAAGCTGACTGTCAGCCAGTGAAGCTGGAGGAGAAGCGGGGTGATGTGGGTGTGTTTGGAGGACTTGGTCAGAAGCCGAGTACAGGCATTCTGAACCACCTGTAGACGGTTCAGGGAGGTTCTGCTCAGACACGTGAAAAGAGAGTTACAGTAGTCTATGCGTGAGGAGATGAAGGTGTGGATAACTGTCTCAAGTTCAGAGCAGAACAGAATGGGACTCAGCTTAGCAATGTTCCTGAGATGGAAGAAGGAAGAGCGAACAAGAGAACTGACATGAGAATCCAGGGTGAGAGCTGGTTCAAAGGTCACGCCAAGATTCCTGACAGAAGGTTTGGTGTGAGAAGCATCAGCACTTGGGCCAGCTCCTCCAGGGGAATCCCAAGGCATTCCCCTGGCCAACCGAGAGACGGTGTCCCCAGTCTTCCGGCTCATTCCTCTTTTCACCACAACAGATTGGTATAATGCCTGCATCGCTGCAGACGTAGCACCCATCTTTCTATCGATCTCATGCTCCATTTTTCCCTCACTTGTGAACAACACCCCGAGATACTTAAACTCCTCCACTTGAGGCAGGACCTCATCCCTGACCTGGAGAAGGCATCTTCCCCATGACTGAACTAGACTGAGACCATTTAAAGGCTTTTGCAGGTGTTTTGAGTTCATTAGCTGATTAGATTGTGGCACCAGGGATCTTTAATATTTTCACAATATTCTAATATTCTGAGATACTGAATTTGGGATTTTCATTAGTTGTCAGTTATAATCATCAACAGTAAAGAAATAAACACTTGAAATATATCAGTATGTGTGTAATGAATAATTCTAATACACTAGTTTCACTTTTGAATGGAATTAACTTTGTCATGATATTCTAATTTTATGACCAGTACCTGTATGTGAACCCATAATTTACTAAAAAGTACTATACATGAATTCATGTTAAGTACCAAAGCAATAAAATCCCAGATAAAATCTTAATTTTGCTAAAACTACATGCAAAACAAGACTAAAAGCCAGGCACATCTGTTAAACAGAAAAAAATTGTTAAAACAGTCAGATCAATGGCCTGATGGGGTGCTGTGAGTCTAATGTGTTTTTAATTTAGCTTTAAAGGCCCTAAGTGAAGTTGTGAGTCTTAATTCCAGTAGATTCCACAATTTTGGGGCAAAAGCACTAAAAGCTCGATCTCCGCGACTCTTACATTTGGATCATGGAACAAGCAGTAGGTTGTTGGCAGCGGAGCACAGTGATCTTCACGGGGGGTGTTTCTGCAGTAGTCATGATAGATAAGGTGGCGCAGCCCCTGCTAGTGACTTGAAGGTAAATACCAGAATCTTGACCTCAATGCAATGTTTTACTGTAAGCCACCACAATGCATGCAATACTGGAGTGATGCTCTCCCATTTTATCACTTCGGTAATGAAGCTTGCAGCAGCGTTCTGCACCATCTGCAGCTTTGACAGTGTGGAAGTGGTCAAACTGACCTAAAAAGAGTTGCAGTAGTTGAGTCTAAAACCTGAATCTCTGAAACCATTAAAGTCAGGGACCATGTTATCCCAACTCATGCTCGTAAATTTAATCCACTGTTGCCATAGAGAACCTGACACATAGAATTTGTCTTTAATTATGTATAATCACATTTTTGATGTGAGGTTATCTCACCTGGACTAGGTGATCCACCGATTTCCTCTAGACCTGCCTCTCTAATCATTTCATCCTCTGGAAAGTTAATGTTCTCTCTTGACTGGCTGTGCTGCCTGAAAAATACATCAAAACAAAATGAGAATTAGCATTTTCCTTTTGGTGTGAATGCTGAAGAATACTCACAATCCAAAGAGCATGTCATGTAGTCCTGTGGGAGAGAACATAGAACCTTAACTCTGTTTCAGTGATTTTGTGATCAACAGGAAGTTTCGGCAGGGGACTCACGGGGGTTGTTGTGACGGTTTCGGATTATGAACACGAGGAGCAGCAATGTAAGGAAGGCTGCAAAGAGCATCCCGCCTATAGCAGCTCCAATCACCGCGGGGTACATACTGGAGCGTGGTTCCGCTGCAACACATCACAGTTACACACATTGCAAAATGGCACACCTCTAAAAACATACAAGCTAGATGGTCAATCCTTTTGGGTGGTTCCAAACCCATGAATGTGCCACATTTATAAAACAAAATGCAAAAAAAAAATGATGAGAATGTTTTTGTGAATGCAAATGACATGAAATGTTTTAAGTTGGATGTCAGTGAAACATCAATAGTACATGGGTTTAAAACCACCAACCCATCCATCAAGCATGTGCAAAGGGGTGTATTACAAAGCAAGTTCTGCTGCACTGTACTATGCTATCAGTGGCCAACCATCAGAGCCCTCTAGGTCTGCAGACAGGACCCCTTATCGTTAAAATATATATGAATATGCATCAGCAGAGTTGCATCTGTCAATGCTTTCTCCAAATGGTGGATAATCTTTGGTATCTGTGGTTCAGATATTTTAGAAAAATCCATTGTTTGATTCCTTCCTTGCTCTGATTTGTTGTTCCTGATCAAAACCTATAATGAGTGTTGTGGTAAAGTGAAAATAAATCATTTTTAGGTTGTTGAACCCAATAGATTTATCATACACCAATATTTTTTTACATATAAGGGAAAAACTATCTGAATCCCTGCTGATTTTGTGAATTTGCCCACTAACCAAGAGACGATCACTATAACTTCAATAGTAGATTTATTTGAAGAGTGGGAGAAAAAGCAATAAGCAAAAAACCCACAAAAGTACATAAAAATGTATGATTTAGCATTTTCTTTAAGGAAATAAGTATTTGATCCTCTATCAATCAGCAAGTTATTTGCTCCAGAGAGTTTCTGATATAGTTAACAAGTTGACATTGAGAACCCTCTCAACTTGATACCTGTATAAAATACTATGGCCTGCAAGATCACTGACAGTTGGTTTGAATATTTGAATACTGAAGAGCAGCCTCAGCCTCTCAGATCTCCTACCTGGTGTCATAAATAAGATATATTCTGATAATTGAACACTGCATTCTGTGTCACACAGCCACCCTCTTAACTGCATAAATTGGCACAGAAGAACCGTTTCAGCAAATTTTCTTTGTCACTTTTCCCCTCTCAGAAATGTCTTAGAAATTTGCTGGTGGAACTGCGGGGAAAGCAAATGTACAGGCCTGTTTGAAGTTAACATTTGAAAATCTAAATGACTCAGAGGAGTGAGTCATTTAGATGACGTTATGGTAATATAAGATCAAAATCAAGCTCTTTGGTATCAACTCAACTAGCTGTGTTCGGAGGAGGAGCAGTGCTGCCTCTGGCTCCAAGAACACAGCTCCTGCTGTAAAACATGGAGGTGAAAGCATTATGCTTTGTCTTGGGTGAGAACTTCCATCTCTCAGCCAAGATACTGAAAATGGGTTGTGGTGGAGTGACCTAGTCAGTCTCCAGACCTTAATCCCATAAGAAATCTGTGGAGAGAATGGAAGATTCCAATTGCCAAACATCAATCATGAAATAACAAAGACTCGAAAAAAAATCTGCAAGGAGGAGTTAGACAAGTTCCCCCGAAATGTGCAAAGCTTGAGGCCACCTACTGAGTAGAGAACACCTACTGTACGTGTTTGACAGTAAAGGCATCACGATTCCAGTCCTCCGGCCATCCGCTCTGCAACAGACACCATCTGATCTCCACTTCCCAGCATTCCCCGCATCATTTCCAACTCTCCATGTCATCACGCTCAACCTATTTCAGGAGTCCCTCACAAAAATCGGACTCAGTCATCGCTCTCTGGCCTTAGCATTCCCGGTTCGGGTCTGCTAATGGCGTCTATCACGGTAGCGTGTTTTTGAGTTGGGTTAACTTATACTTTTTCAGTGCATCGGCTCACTCCCTCACGTTGCGCGCCTAGAGCTTCCATGCTCACCTTGTCCAGTGGTTCCCTGGTCGATACCGCTGATCCAGTTCCAGTCGGACGGCCACAGCTCAACCCGTTTCATCGTCACGACTTCTCACTCATGCCGAGTGATTCCAGAGCTCCCACGCTCCTCTACACCATCTGCAACCTCCTGACAGAATGCCCGTTCCTTTTACTTTCTGGAACGTCACCACATCCTCGTTTCCATTCGATGCTCGTGCCGGCATTCCTCGATTAACTGCTTGTTAGACGTCACCCATCACTAGCACTTTTGCATTTGGGTCTTGTCACATGCTACACTCCTCCTCACTGCTCACTAGGTTGAGCCAAACGAGGAACCTGACAGGATGACTGAGCCAGTTAAGAGACTCGACGATGTGCAAGCGACCACGCGCCTTTGTGCTTGTTTCACACTGTTAGTTACCGCCAGCGCCAACAGTCCCCCACTAGAGACGGGCCTCATTGAGGCCTTCCCTGTTTCAGTTCGGTCCGGTCTGGCTCAATTTAAGTAATTTCCTATTCAGTCCGGTTCTGTCTGGACCAATAAAATTATTTTAATACAGTCTGGTTTCGTCCGGCTCAATTCTGTGCAGTCCGGTTCCATCCAGCCCAACTCAGTCCAGTCCGGTTTCGTCCGGTCCAATTTGAAAATCTTTTTGAGACAGTCCGGTTATGTCCGGACCAATGAATTTTTCTTTTCAGTGTAGTCCGGTCCCGTACGGCCCACCCTGTGTAGTCCAGTCAGTCAAACTGTTCACTCCAGTCAGGTTCCCCTCCACCTAGCCAGCTTTCCTCTCCGGCCAATCAGCCATCCAGCTCAGTCTTCCAGGCCTTCCAGTCCACTCTGTCAGTCTCCAAGTCCAGTCAGTCAGTCCTCCAGTCCAGTCAATCAGCTGTCCAGTCTAGTCAGTCAGCTTTCCAGCCCAGTTGATCAGCTGCCACTACAAGTCAGATCCAGTCAAGACTTTTCCAGTCCTGCTCAGTTCTCTCCATCCACGTTTCCTTCAGTCAAGTTTCTCTCAGCCAACTCCAGTCCACTCCAGTTTCTTTCAGTCCAGTCCTTTCCAGTACAGCCTCTTCAAGACAAGTCAAGTCTCAGTCAAGTCTCTCTCAGTTAAGTCCCTTTCAACCAAGTCCTCTTTAGACAAGTCCCTTCGGCCAAGTTCAGTTCTCTTCAATTCAGTCCTTTTTAGTCCAGTATCTTCAAGCCAAGTTTCTGTCATGTCTCTCTCAGTCAGGCCCCTTCCAACCAAGTCCTCCTCAGTGTAGTGTTGATAAACTACATATTTAGGAATTAAAGGCTGTTGCTATTCAGCTTATGTTTTAATTCCTAAGAGATCAAACATATTGACAAATGAAATTATATGCATATATATATATAGATATATAAATATAATGGATAGAAATTCATACACCAACTGGCTTGGTCTATGTTTAATCAAAACATTAATATTTAATTTTAAAGATTTTATTTAATAGCAAAGTTATCTGTTAATTCATAAGATCTAAAGATCTTTGTTCGTTCAGTGATCAATATACACCCACTCTGTGTTTATTTCAATGAAGACTCAAGTTTAAAAAGTTAAGAAATGTATTACTAAACAATTTAAATGTGACAATTTAAAAGACCATTTTTAAAAACTTTGGTATTAAAACAACCTCTGTGTTGGATGGATCTAAGATGAAGTGTGTTTTCTTGCTGGTGAATGCAATGTTCTCAGAACGTGTATCTTGAGAGAAGACGCGTTCTGGGTAGAAAGAATTTGGTTTGCAGATAAACTAAAGTTGTTCTTTTTAAAGAGCATTCAGACGCAATCTGTCGGAAGTGTCTACCTCACCCAGTTAGGAGACCCCCTTTTTGGTCCGAGATGTCAGGAGGAGATGATGACCCCAAGCACGAGGTGGGTAGAAGAACCTTAGTGCGACCAAGTCGGTCCTGAGATGTCTCCTGGCCACCACGACTGATGAAACTGGTTGCGTCTCAAAAATAATAACTCTGAAGGAGTTTGCGTCAGCTTTGTTCTGCAGGTTTAATTTGTTGTGCCGTAGCAATTCTGCCAACGTGACAGAAATTGCGTGTTGGTTAAAGAGCGTGTGTCCCACTTCTCTAGAACCCACTCGCTAAATTCAGAGAGTTCTGTTTTATAAGATGGGCATTTCCTGGTCTAATGAATCAGGTTTTGACAGGAAGATTTGACATACCTCAGAAGCCCGCCTTCCCAAGATAGAAAGCTCGTGGATGAGAAAAGAATCATGTGAATGCAGTTAACCTTAACCTGATTTACTGTGCCTTGTATGGTTGTGTATAAGTGCACATGATCTTCTTGTCACTGTTAAACATTACTGATTATCATAAATAATTATTATTATTGACCAAAGAATAATAATTCATTTCAGTAATTAAACACCGTTAAAATGAACCATGATGATTATTTATGAACACTGTAATAAACAGTGAAAAGAGTGTATTAAAAATGATTCTTTTAAATCTTGAAGTGTCCTTCGTCTTGCGGATGGAACAGCAGTCAGATAAAGGCAGTCAGATTAAAGGGGTGGTAGACAGACATTCAGTCTCTTGTGAAAGAAACACTGTAGATTGTCGTAGCAGCCAGGATCGAGGTGACCCAGGCTGTGTCTCTGACCTGAGGTCAAGAATCAGGCCATTCAGTGACGCTACATCAGCCAAGTCCCTTTGAGTCAAGTCCACTCCAGTTCCCTTCAGTCCAGTCTTTCCAGTCAAGTAGATTCCCATTCTTTCAGATTCTGCCCTCTCTAGCTGGTTTCAGTTGAGACCAATCCAGCCCTTTTCAATAAGGACCATTCCAGTCCTTTTCACTCCAATCCAGTCCTTTTCACCCCAATCCAGTCCTTTTCACTCCAATCCAGTCCTTATCATTCCAGTTCCAGCCTCTTTCAGTCTGGTCCTGTCAAGTTAAGTTTCAGTCCTATCCACTCAAGTCAAGCTTCAGTTCCATCCACTCCCATCAAGTTTCAGTCCAGTCCACTCCTTTCAAGTCAAGTTTCAGTCCAGTCCACTTCTCTCAAGTCAAGTTCCGATCCAGTCCACTCCTCTCAAGTCAAGTTCTGGTCCAGTCCACTCCTGTCCCTTCCAGCCCTGTCCGTTTCCAGTCATGTCCAACTCAGTCCCTGCCAGTTGGTCTCAGACAGATCCAGTCTGGTCCTTTCCAGCTTGGTCCCGGGCATTCCAGTCCTTTCCAGCCAAGTCCTTTTCCCGGTCAAGTCCAGCCAAGTCTTTTTCCCGGTTAAGTCCAGCCAAGTCCTTTTCCCGGTCAAGCCTGGTCAAGTCATTTACCTATCCTTTCCATTCACTTCATGTTCCAGCCCTGTCCAGCTAAATTAAGTCAGTTCTTTCCAGTCACGTCCAGTCCCTTCAGTCAAGTCCCTTTCTATCAGGTAAGTTTTGCACCCCTTTAGTCAAGTCTGTTCCTTCCCAGTCAGGTCAGATCATTCCAAGCTCTCAGATTATGTACTCGCCACCCCAGGTCCTCCTAGTCGTTCCGTTTTGGACCGTCAGGAGCCGTCCCTAAGATGAGGGGGTCCTGTCACGATTCCAGTCCTCCAGCCATCCGCTCTACACCAGACACCACCTGAACTCTACTTCCCAGCATTCCCCGCACCGGTTTCCTCCTCTCCATGTCATCATGCTCACACTATTTCAGGAAGTCCCTCAAAACAGTCGGGGCTCAGCACTCGCTCTCTGACCTTATAGCTTAGCATTCCTGGTTTGGGTCGGTTAACGGCATCTAGCACGGTAGCGTGTTTTCAGTTGGTTTAACTTTTACTTTTTCAGCACATCGGCTCACTCCCTCATGTCGCGCTCCTAGAGTTCCCATGCTCACCTCTTCCAGTGGCTCCCTGGTTGTTGCTGCAGATCCAGTTCCAGACGGAAGGCCACAGCTCAAGCCTTTTCATTGTCATGGCTCATCACTCACGCTGGGCGATTCCAGAGCAACACCATCTGCAACGTTCTAACAGTAAGCCTGTTCCTTTTACTTTCTGGAACGTCGCCCCGTCCTTATTCCTCTATGAGGCTCGTGCCGGCATTCCTAGATTAACTGCGTGTTTAGCCTGAGTCAAGCTTCTGTGTCTGCGTCAGTGCGGAGACATGCAATGCCATTATCCATCCTTGCGTGCCTGCCGGAGAGCCCTCACAAGGACGGACGGAGTCGAGCTCTCTTTTCTAAATGTCTGTCCATCGAGATGGAGAACGCAACTTTGTGATTGGTCAGGGCACTGCTGTCGTCTACACTGCCACCATTGCACCCTCAAAAACATAAAGAGATCCGAGGATAACTAGCGGCAGACACGGAGAAGCTTGAAGAATACCTCACGACAAAACTCTAAAAAATATGAATGGTTAATTCCCCCGTGACTGGAGGAGTAAAACGATACACAGCAAGCGTTTTATTTGTGGACAGAAATGATGGGAAACGTGGGTTTAGAGGGGGCGAGCCCATGAAGAGGTGGAGGAGAATGAAAGACAAATTTGTCTGTGTTAAAAAGTCTCTTATATACAAAAACCACAATATAAACACACTATCTTGGACCGGAAACCTGACAGGATACCACAGAACAGTGCTACGCCCTCTGTTGTCCTGGAGGGGAATTGCTGTGCAACACTCCCCAGGAGATGGAGAAGTATGAGGGCAAAATGTCTCCGTCTGTGCGTGCATGTCTCTCCCTTTTGGAGCTGACAGAGCTTAAGACGTCGCTAGCACTTCCGCATTTTGTGAAATGCTACACTCCTTCTCACTGCTCACTACATTGAGCCAAGGTGAGGAGTCCTGACAAAAGGTTTTGCAACCAAGTACTACTAGCACAATTTTGCAAAGGGATCAAATGCATATTTCCTGCATGAAAATACAAATGGAATAATAACTTTTAAGAGATGCATATTTTTTAGGTTATTCTGTCTTTTACTGTTCAGTTAAACCTACCACTGAAATTCTAGAGAGATCATGTCTTTGTTAGTGGGCAAACGTACAAGATCAGCAAGGGTTAAAAAAATTCTGGTTGTATCACTGTTATTTTTTGAGTGCACATTAGTTCTACTTAGTAGGGAGCATTTTCCCCTCAACCAGAAATTTCAGGAAATGTTCTACATGAGAGAGTCAGAGAAACTCCAGACCAGTAATTGTTCTAGACTTTTTGCAAATCGCAATAGTATTTTCAAATTTGGTCTCCTAATAAGTTTCTATCTGAGGACTCTGGCTTTGAGCTTAACCATCTCACTATTCCACTGACTCCAAATTACACCTAAAGATTTGCGATGCACCCCTTTGGTGTACTGTTGTGATCAATAAGAGAGGCAACATAAATGGTTTAAGGAAAGTTTATGGAGAAGGCAAAGAAAAGAGAAAAAGAGGAGAAGAGTCTCAGGAGGTGTGTTGTTTGTTTTTGTTTGAGTGTCTTTCACCTAAGTGGAAAAAAATTAGACATTAGCAACAGTCGTTAAAAAACTTTTAAAAATATAAAATCATCTAACTCACCTGTTACCCTTCAAATATGTATAAAATTGCTGTTTTGTCTGTTATTATTGAGCTTATTTATTTAAACATTGCCTAGAAACTCGTTTCTTCTTCACTGTACCTGGAGTCTTTGCTGCAGAAGGATATCCGATGGTGCGGTAGTTCACAGGCGTGACTCTGAACTGGTAGGTGACGGTTGGAGTCAGTCCTCGTACCGTGTAAATCCTGGCATCTGGATCCTGGATGATGTTGATGTACCAGTCCTGGGAGGAAGCCCTCTCCTCTCTCAGCACTTGGGAGTCATTGCTTCTTGTTCTTTTATTTGGCTTCTCTGACATCCATCGATGTTCCAAAAAGAAACCTGTCCAACCTCCATCTCCCTGACTTTCTACCGTCCACTCCAGGTCCACCTCGTTACGCTGTTGGCTGTTGTACATCACTCTGACCAGGGTTACGTTAGGGGGCATGGGGTATTCTGAGATAGAGACAAAACAAACACAAAAGGACACTTTTGTTGGTTTGAGCCGATGAAAAAAGCTCTGACAAAACTCGGCTGGATTCAGGATGAAACAGATTCTTACTCTTGACCACCAAAGTGACGTTGATGTCTGCTCCTCCCACGGCATTTGAAGTGGAGCATCTATACTCGCCGCTGTCCTGCATCACGTCTGTGTCCTTCACGGTCAGGTTAGCCCACGCAGATGTCCGCAGCAGCAGGTACTTGGACCTGTCTTGGACACTGACACCCTGATTGTTAAACCAGGTGATTTCATTGACAGGAAGATAGTTGTCTCTCAGGCTGCAGGTGAGCTGCACATCACTGCCCTCAAACACGGACACGACTCTGCGCTGTGTCAGCAACACAGGAGCTTCTGCATGTAGAAAAACACTAACTGGTAAATTAGCAAACCTATCTGCTGTTTGTTGCACGTTACTGTAACGAGGACTGACCCAGTGTGAGGCTGCAGGTCTTTGGTTGAAGCAGAAGTGGGTGTTTAGCATAGCAGGTGTAAGGATTCCCACTGCGAGCGGTGCCATAGCGAAGCACCAGGATGTTGGAGTTTTCCTGTCCTCCTTGATTCTGACCCCCTGGTCCCTCCCACCACACTAAGGCTTTAGGGGCCCCTCCATCCCAGGTGCAGGACAGCATCAGATACTGCTGATTGTTGGTCGCATAGGCAAAACACACTGGCTCTGCTGGAGGGACATCTGATGGAGGGAAATAAATCCTTAAAGAACAGAATCAATGAATGTTTTAATTATTGTAATGTTATTTTTGCACTCACATGAGCGAGTGCTGCACTCTGTCTGTTGTTTCAGCACAAGATGAGAGCCCACACATGTAAACAAGCTGCCGTATGAAGTCAGGCTCTTAGAAGACAACAGGACGACAGCGGAGCTACTCTGTAGACTTGTTTGCTGTCCTGCTTGCATCAGGTCTCCGGTCCAAAGGAGGGAAGGAGAAGGAAATCCACCGGGCCAGGAGCAGACCAGTCTAAGAAAGGTGTGGTTCAGAGCTGCCTCCACAGAGCAGGAGGGGGATCCATCAGGGGGGTCTGAAGGGAGGAAGCACAGTGCAGCAAGGCAGTGGTGCATAAAAGTTTGGGTTTATATACGACATCGGGATAATAACAGCATATCACCTCTGTTTTGGATGCTTCAATAATTCACAAGAGGATATTTATCCATCCATCCATCCATCCATCCATCCATCCATCCATTTTCATCCACTTATCCGGAGTCGGGTTGCGGGGGCAGTAGCCTAAGGCGAGAGGCCCAGACTTCCCTCTCCCCAGCCACTTGGGCCAGCTCCTCCGGGGGAATCCCAAGGCGTTCCGTGGCCAGGTGAGAGACATAGTCCCTCCACCGTGTCCTGGGTCTACCTTTAGGTCTCCTCCCAGTTGGACGTGCCCGGAAATCCTCACCGGGGAGGCGTCCAGGAGAAATCCTGACCAGATGCCCGAGCCACCTCAACTGGCTCCTCGATGTGGAGGAGCAGCGGGTCTACACAGAGCCCCTCTCGAAATACCGAATGACCAAGCTTCTCACCCTATCTCTAAGGAAGAGCCCAGCCACTCTTCGGAGAAAACTCATTTCGGCCGCTTGTATCCGCAATCTCGTTCTTTCGGTCACTACCCAAAGCTCATGGCCATAGGTGAGGGTAGGAACGTAGATTGACCGGTAAATCGAGAGCTTCGCATTCTGACTCAGCTCTCTCTTCACCACGACAGACCGGTACAACGACTGCAGATGCAGCACCAATCCGCCTATCTTTCTCATGCTCGTTTTCCCTCACTCGTGAACAAGACCCCGAGATACTTAAACTCCTCCAATTGGGGCAGGACTTCATCCCTGACCCGCAGAAGGCATTCTACCCTTTTCCAAATCAAGACCATGGTCTCAGATTTAGAGGAGCTGATTCTCATCCCAGCTGCTTCACACTCGGCTGCGAACTGCTCCAGCAAAAGCTGAAGATCACGTTCTGATGAAGCCAACAGGACCACATTGTCTGCCAGAAGCAGAGACCTGATCCTCAGGCCAACAAAACGGATGCCCTCCACACATTGGCTGCACCTAGAAATCCTGTCCATAAAGGTTATGAACAGAATTGGTGACAAAGGGCAGCCTTGGCGGAGTCCAACTCTCACTGGGAACGAACCTGACTTACTGCCGGCAATGCGGACCGAGCTCTGACACCGGTCATACAGGGACCTAACAGCCCGTATCAGAGGGCTTGGTACCCCATACTCCCGGAATACCCCCCACAAGGCCCCCTGAGGGACGCGGTCAAACGCCGTCTCCAAATCCACAAAATACATGTTGGGCAAATTCCCACGCACCCTCCATCATCTCCTTAAGGGTATAGAGCTGGTCCAGTGTTCCACGGCCAGGACGAAAACCACATTGCTCCCCCTGAATCTGAGGTTCAACAATCTGAAGGACCCTCCTCTCCAGAACCCCTGAATAGACCTTACCAGGAAGGCTCAGGAGTGTGATCCCCCTGTAGCTGGAACACACCCTGCGGTCCCCCTTTTTAAATGATAAATGACCCGCACTTGTATAGCGCCTCTCAGAGTAAGGACTCCAAAGCGCTTTACACTACAGTGTATCATTCATCCATTCACACACTCATTGACACACTGATGGTGATAAGCTACGATGTAGCCACAGCTGCCCTGGGGCGCACTGACAGAGGCGAGGCTGCCGAGCACAGGCGCCACCGGTCCCTCCGACCACCACCAGCAGGCAAGGGGGGTTAAGTGTCTTGCCCAAGGACACAACAGCAGAATTCTCTGTCCAGAGCCGGGATCGAACCTGCAACCTTCCGATTACTGGACAACCTGCTCAACCTGTTGAGCTACTGCTGCCCCAAGGGTTAAATAAGGGGACCACCACCCCGGTCTACCAATCCAGTGGGACTGCCTCCGATGTCCACGCGATATTGCAGAGCCGCGTCAATCAACACAGCCCCACAACATCCAGAGCCTTAAGGAACTCCGGGAAGATCTCATCCACCCCTGGAGCCTTGCCACAGAGGAGCTTTTTAACCACCTCAGTGACCTCAGCACCAAAGATTTGAGAGGCCAACCCAAAGTCCCCAGACTCTGCTTCCTCACTGGAAACGTGTCGGTGGGATTGAGGAGGTCTTCGAAGTATTCTGCCCACCGATCCACAACGTCCTGAGTAGAGGTCAGCAGCACACCGTCCCCACTATAAATAGTGTTGGTAGCGTACTGCTATCCCCCCTGAGGCGCCGGATGGTGGACCAGAATCTCTTCGAAGCTGTATGGAAGTCTTGCTCCATGGTATCACCGAACTCCTCCCATCAAGAAGATATTTATTTAACATCTTACTTGTAATTGTTCACTGGATGAAGCTGGTCCACCCAAAGATGTCTAATGAGATTGTATGTATTGTTAAACCTCCAGATACCAAGTGAAAAGGCAAAAGCTCAGCTACATCAATGACTAAAGACTACTTCCTGTCAAGCTTAAGAGTGGCTGAGACAGAGATGTACCTGTCAGAGTCCCAACAACTTCTTCGAAGCTCCAAAAGGTAGACTCGGTCTGCTGTGTCTCCCTTGGCTGTTTTTGTGTGTATGGGAGTGTTAGATGAATGAGGGGATAAGATTGATATTTAGAAGACAGAGGGAAAATAGACGAGCTCAGAGTGAAACAGTGAAAAGAGAAGACTTTTAAAATGAAGAAAGATCTCAATTTGTAAATGAAAACCACAGCAAGCACACAGCTGATGAAAAAGACATGTAAAATGTGATCTGAGGTCAAAGGTCACACTCACAGTAGACAGTCAGGCTGATGGTTTTTTTGGAGCGGGTGTTCAGGTAGGTGTTCTGAGCTAAGCAGGCATAGTCTCCAGTGTGCATACGAAGGATCTTGGTGATGGTGTACTGTGGCCCGGCGTACACCTGTGAGTTGTTGTAGAACCAGACGTACTGACTGACTGGATTGGATTGGGCTTGACACATCAGTGAGACAGTTTCTCGTTCCAGAGCTGAGTATCCACGTTCCGTCAAACTGTACGGAGTCACCTCTATCTGAGGAATGTCTGGACCAACTAGGGAAGAAAAATAATGCATTTAGAAGCCAAGAAACTCAGATACATAAGCAGCAGGGACATAATTAATTTATTTACATTGGGAAACCACTCTTTTGGACCTACAGGTAAAAATAATGAGCTGGATCAGATGGGAAGGGATAATTCAATGTACATCTGGTAGGCTCAAACATAAAGTGAGTGTCTCCTGGGAATGGCTGGAGGGAGAATATTGATAAGGTCTTCAACTTCTACCTCTGGCAGAACTTTGCCTGAGGCCTGTGAGGGACATTGAGTGTAACTGGGCCTTGTTCCATTTTACTAAAGGGTGGGCCATTTATATGGATATACCTTAATAAAATGGGAAGGGTTGGCAATATTGACATCCTGTTTGTGGCACATTATTATATGTGAGGGGGCAAAATTTTCAAGATGGGTGGTGACCATGGTGACCATGGTCAGCCATCTTGGACCCAACTTCTGTTTTTTCAATAGGAAGAGGGTGATGTGACACATCAAACCAATTGGGAATTTCACAAGAAAACAATGATGTGCTTGCTTTGAACATAACTTTATTCTTTCAAGAGTTATTTACAAGTATCCCTTTGTTCATAGCCATTGCCATGTCGAAGAGGTTAACACGTGAGGAGCGGACCAAAATTGTGTTGATATCTGGTGAACTCAGTAACCGGGTCATTGCAGCAGATTTCAATGCAAGACACCCTACGAGACCACCCATCTCCCATGCTACCGTTAGCAAACTGCTTGCTAAATTATGTGAAACTGGTTCAGTGTTGGATTTGCCAAAATGTGGACGCATGAAAACTGTCACTAATGAAGAAACATCAGTGACTGCCTTAGCTTCATTCTGCAAGAGCCCACATTGTAGCACTCGCCATATGTCACTGGAGAGTATGATGCACTGAAGCTGGCACGTTACCTGAGTTTTTCCAGCAAGATAGTGCACCACCACTTTATGGGTGTCAGGTCCGAGCATTCCTAGATGAACAGTTTCCTGGAAAGTGGATTGGTCGTTGTGGGCCAGTTGAATGGCCCCCAAGGTCTCCCGATCTGACCCCCTTAGACTTTTGTCTTTGGGGTCATCTGAAGGCATTGCCTATGGTGTGAAGATATGAGATGTGCAGCACCTGAAACTACGGATCCTGGAAGCCTGTGCTGGCATTTCTCCTGCTGTGTTGCTATCAGTGTGTGAAGAGTGGAAGAAGAGGGTTGCATTGACAATCCAACACAGTGGGCAGCACACTGAACACATTTTATAAGTGGTCAGAAACTTGTAAAACTCATGAAAGAATAAAGTTTTGTTCAAACCAAGCACACCATTGTTTTTCTTGTGAAATTCCTAATAAGTCTGATGTGTCACACGAAACTCTTCCTATTGAAAAACAAAAGTTGGATCCAAGATGACCGACTTCAAAATGGCCACCGTGGTCAACACCCGTTTTGAAAAATTTTGCCCCCTCATATATACTAATGTGCAACAAACAGGACATTAATATCGCCAACCATTCCCATTTTATTAAGGTGTATCCATATAAATGGTCCACCCTGTATTGTTCAGGCAGCTGTCACAGGTTGATGGAGCACCCGTACATGCTGGTGAACATCAGAGGTTAGGGCAGGTGTCAGGCAGAAGGAGACCAACAGGGCAAGGCTGGTGTATGGATCTCAGGTCCAAGTACAGCAGGGACAATTATGGCATTTTTGGTAAATGGTATTCAATTGGCTCCAAGATGCTCTGGCTAAGCATCCTTCACTTCAGGGAAAAGAGCGGCAATCATTCATACTGTTTATGATGGGGACAGAGAGCTGCTGGTGTAAACTGTGGATGAATTCAAGTGGTGGAAAGAATACTTTGAAGATCTTCTCAATCCCACCAGCTATTCTAGAGAGGAACCAGAGCAAGGAGACTTAGACGTGGATTAGCCAGTCTCTAGAGTAGAGGTAGCTGAGGTCATCAAACATGCGGCGGCACTCTGGGGGTTGACAAGAATAATGCTGAGTATCTCAAGGCTATGGATGTATGATTGTTTTAGTTGACACATCACTGCAGTATTTCATGGACAATACAAGGAGTGCCTATGGAGTGGCTGACTAGGGAGTCGGTTCCTATTTTTTTATGGGGGGTCCATGTGTGTCCATGTGTGTTTAGGGCAGGGGTCAGCAACCCGCGGCTCTAGAGCCGCATGCGGCTCTTCCATCCATCTGATGCGGCTCTCTGTGCTTGTAAAATAACGATTGGATATTTAAATAAAATGCTTTATATTTTACCGCATTAATTTTACATCTGTATGCCAATTCTAAATGTAAAGATTGTCTGCGTGAACCTGAACAGGTCCAGAAAGGTCTTACTGTGAGACCGGGTTGACGGGTCACGCTTGTGCGTAATCATAGGCGCTTTCTGAGCTGAAGAGGATGTGAGATTCTGGGCTTCTCCTCAGACGGCTCCTGGATGTGTCGCCACATTGGAGACAGGAACAAGCGCTATTCAGCCAAAGTTTCATAATCAGGGAACATTTTCTAGTGACAAGTCTCTCTGAGAAACAAGGTTTGGAAAACGCTTGCTTCAGTCGGAGGAATCTTGCTGCATGCGCTGAGGTTCTGCGACGGGCTCCAAGCCCCTCTCCACATCTTCAGCTCTTTGTGCACCATACGTACACGCTGACAGTGAGCTGCACTGAGCAGTGTCCAGCTCAGATGTTCAGATGGGGATCTTTTCATGAGTGATTTAGCTACATCTGCGATGTGCGTAACGAATAAAATGTCACTTCGTATGCATGCGTCGGGGTAATTCTTTCTATTTTTTCTCCATCAAAATAAACGGTCAAATACGGGAACTGTCCGGTCAACAAAACACAAGCCCTGCTTTTAACTGTTCTGTTTTCTTGTGAAAATTGTTGCAAAGAGATATAATTTAACTTGATTAACACCGGAGCCAGGCGCACTGCGCCGGCACAGCGCCGTTATCTCCGTCACTGTAAATGAGGGAAAAACAAAATGATCTGATCCTTTTCTGACTTCCCCACCAACAAAGTTTAATTACAACAATCAAATGTGACAGAGCCTGGATTTGTATTCTGAACAGTCTAAACATGTTTTTAAAATAAACGTATGACAAAAGTGGCACCTGCTCAGTAAAACCACCAACAGGGTGAAAAATATCAAAATATTGTAGGTAGAGACGGGCTACAACTTCTGGATCCATTTTATATAAATCGTTTTATTGATTATCTTCGTCTTCGTCTTCGTCTTCGTCTTCCTCCGCTTATCCGGGTCCGGGTCGCGGGGGCAGCATCCCAACTAGGGAGCTCCAGGCCGTCCTCTCCCCGGCCTTGTCCACCAGCTCCTCCGGCAGGACCCCAAGGCGTTCCCGGACCAGATTGGAGATGTAACCTCTCCAACGTGTCCTGGGTCGACCCGGGGGCCTTCTGCCGGCAGGACATGCCCGAAACACCTCCCCGGGGAGGCGTCCAGGAGGCATCCTGACCAGATGCCCAAACCACCTCAACTGGCTCCTTTCGATCCGGAGGAGCAGCGGTTCTACTCCGAGTCCCTCCCGAATGTCCGAGCTCCTCACCCTATCTCTAAGGCTGAGCCCGGCCACCCTACGGAGGAAACTCATTTCAGCCGCTTGTATCCGCGATCTCGTTCTTTCGGTCATTACCCAAAGCTCATGACCATAGGTGAGGATTGGGACGTAGATCGACCGGTAAATCGAGAGCCTGGCTTTCTGGCTCAGCTCCCTCTTCCCCACGACAGATCGGCTCAGCGTCCGCATCACTGCAGACGCCGAACCAATCCGCCTGTCGATCTCCCGATCCCTCCTACCCTCACTCGTGAACAAGACCCCGAGATACTTAAACTCCTCCACTTCAGGTAGGACCTCTCCCCCGACCCGGAGGTGGCAAGCCACCCTTTTCCGGTCGAGAACCATGGTCTCAGATTTGGAGGTGCTGATCCTCATCCCAGCCGCTTCACATTCGGCCGCGAACCTACCCAGCAAGAGCTGAAGGTCAGAGCTGGATGAAGCTAGGAGGACCACATCATCCGCAAAAAGCAGAGACGAGATTCTCCTGCCACCAAACTCGACACACTCCACACCACGGCTGCGTCTAGAAATTCTGTCCATAAAAGTGATGAACAGAACCGGTGACAAAGGGCGGCCCTGGCGGAGTCCAACCCTCACTGGGAACAGGTCCGACTTACTACCGGCTATGCGGACCAAACTCACGCTCCTCTGGTAAAGGGACTGAATGGCCCTTAACAGAAAGCCACCCACCCCATACTCCTGGAGCGTCCCCCACCCTGATTATCATCTTATGAAATATAACTTTGACGTACACGAGCGACCGGTACTGGCTGCTGTCACCTGTTGTGATTGGATAAAGCATGGTAAGGCCATTCCATCACTGCACCAAAGAGATCTCATTACGGCAATAGTTGCATATCTCCAAGTACGACCTCCAACCTTGCATATTGAGTCGTCCCCCCCCCCCCCCCCCCCCCCCCCCCCAGGTTTTCTGAAGGGGTAAAACTGGATGCCGACCTCTTGGCCCCTCAGATAAACTCAGTGGTGTAGCCTTGTTTTTATCAGTTACGTCTTCTAACTCATCTAAGACCAAACCTGAAACGGAGGCCCTTGGAATGAGTCATACATGCTTTCATCCCCTCTCATTTGGACTATGTAAACACCCCTTGTTGGTACATCTGTTTCAGCCCTGAACCGGCTGAAGGTCTTCCAGAACGCTGCTGTTAGGTTTTAACAAACACAAACCGATGTAGCCGTATCACCTCGGTCCTGGCACATCTCCAGTGGCTCCCCGTTACCTTCCGTTTATGATTTAAGTAATTGACTTTAGCCTTACATGACTTAGCACCTCCTTATCTGTCCAACCTCCTCACATCTATGTACCTGTGCGTACATTCAGGTCAGCTGATCTCCTGCTACTTTGCACCTCCCGGATGTCCTACTAATCACGGGGTGAACGAGCGTTTGTCAATGCTTCCCCCATGCTCTGAAATTCACTTCCCTTTACAATTAGGCAGGCATCCTTTCTGACAGTTTTTAAATATAATTTAAAGACCTGCATTTATGACTCGTTTATTGTATTTATTGTCTTTTTTATTGTTTGCATTGCTTTTGCTGCTTTACAATGAGGTAAAACTTTCATTGTTTTATTTTTTGTCTTGTTTTGTCTTCAATGAACCTGCCTGCAGCACTTTGGTCATTTTCACGCGGCAATTTAAATGGTGCTATATAAATAAAGTGGTATGATATGATAATATGTTGGACCTACCCTTGGTGAGGGTTGGAATCCACCAGGGCTGCCATTTGTAACTGGTTCCATTCAAAATATGTATGGGTGGAATTTGTATGACCAGGGCAGCTGGGATGAGGATCAACACAAATGAAATCAAATGTATTATTACTCACAGATGGTGTCCAGCCACAATCGACTTGAGGTCTCACTGTTGACGTCGTTGCTGGCCACACATCGGTACCATCCAGTGTTGGTCCTGTTAACGTTGGTGATGTTGATGATGTTGCTGCTGCTCTGAGCAAAGGTCGTGACGTTCCCAGTTCGGTTTTCATATTGCCACACATACCGGATTGGCTCAGTTCCGTTATCCAAACCGCATCGCATCCACATGGTGGATCCTTCCACTGGAGAAGCATCACTTAGCAAAAGGTATGGCTTAGTGACTGGGACTGTATGAAAGAAAAGACATTTTAATTCCTACAACATATGTGGGCATGTATAACTTTGTTTTTTCTTATGGTATAAACAGTGGCAGAGCTACAGTAATTCAAATTAAGCATGTAAAATGCATCATTGTTCAGGGTTATAGTGGTGTTTTTGAGAGAGAAAATGCCCAGGCACTCCGACGTGTGTGTATTTGGGGGTGTACAGACAAACAAGGAAGAGAACAAAGATCCTATCTGGCAGTCATTCAGAGTCTGGATTGTTCAGTACATTCTGGACCTTGAGAGCTCCAATATTCTTCATTGTTGTTTTCCTCTTGTTCCACAAAGGCGTTTTGCAGTATTGGCACTATTTTGGGCTAACATTCTACTGTTTGTGGGTTGGGACATGCTAATGTAAGATGGTGTCTGTAAGCCTACGACGTGTTAAACCAACTTTTCTCAGAACAATCTGTTCCTCCATAGCCATTACAACATTAATCATTTACAAAGGAAAGCAGGATTGAGACAGCACAGGCTTTTTGGTACATTTGACACCCCGAGCTGCCTATACTTAACAGCAACAAGATAAAACTGGTTTTAAATTCTAGGACCACTTTGATGATACATGTGTTATCTCCTGGTATGTTGGATAATGTCACTGTGAATATTGTGCTAAAGCTTGGTTTGAAGAAAATTGATCAAAAGTCGCATTTCAATCTTTTTTTAAAAAAATCATTCAGCTCTACTGCATGTACACATTCATTTGTACACAAACTGATAACCAAAATAGCAAAAACCACCTGAAGTATCATCTTTGTTTGTTTCTGTTTTTTGTGAATGCAGGACTCAACAAAATAACAGGATTCATTCCAGATCCAAGCTAAACCTCTGTCTGTAGAAGATAAGTGCTCCTTGGTTTTACCTCTAACGGTAAGGTGGACGTAGTAGTAGTAGACTTTAGGGTCCACGTTGATGTTATAGAAAGCCTGGCAGGTAAACAGGCCCTGTGCAGCCAGAGGAAGTTTCTCGATGCTCACAGCTGCACTGTTTGAGATGACCGTCAGCTGTCCGAGCGTTTCAGCCAACTTTTGGATCACCGGTCCTTTCCCCAAGTTGTACACCACTGCCTTGATGGCTTCAGTGCCGGGCTTGGTGAAGCTCCATATATACAAATCAGGTAGGGTGGTTCCACACTCCAGGATCACAGCTTTTCCAACCACTCCAAACACATTGGTGTCACGATAAATCACCTCCCAGCCCTGATTGATCTCCACACCTGCAGTTGGGACAGGATACACTGTGTGCCAGGAAGTGTGTGTGTGTGTGAGAGAGAGAGAAATAGAGATGGTGGTGTCAGTTGTTCTGCTGGTGCTCTACTGCAGGATTGATTTCACTGCAAGATAAAAAAGTGTGATCGCAAAACAGGAATCTAGATTCTTCTTCTTTCATTCTTTTTATAGAAAAAGTCTTTCCTCCTTTAATTTCATTGGTCTGTTACCTACCAAACATTTTCATGTAATTGTTTTTGAATTTGCTGTGAATTGGACAATACATCTAATTCTAAACTGAAAACAGAACACCAGAGAAAATTAGATCCTGATGAATCTAACTACGTTACAGTCAGTAACGGTTATAGTATAAAACAAGATTTTAAATTTGACATTTGTTGAAGATTTTTTTTGTGACTAAAATGTATCCAACAGACTGAAAGAATAAAAGTAACCCTACTTTTTCATTTATATAGAAAGAACAGATTTTCTTGCCTGGAGTTGAGATTCTAACCGTTTCAGATGGAGCTACAATTGAACTCAGTCTAAATATAATAAAAAATCTAACTCTTACCATGCACAGAAGAGATGAATGGACTGGTTGTTAGATGTAGAAACGCCAGCACTAGCAGTTCGGCCACCATGGTATCATGATGATCCTGGGTCCAGCAGCGTCTTTACTCCCAAAAATATTACAGAAACAAAAATGAAATTATCCTGAACCTATAAAACACCTGTGATCTCCTTCGCTCGTTGTTTGAGTTGGGCTTTTACATTTCGCTGATCCACAGGTTCCTGGAAGAGTCCAGTTGAAGGCACTGACTTCATCAGACTGAGGGCAGAGAGAGATGGAGGGTCACTAAACTGATTTGGGCTCAATTATTGATGTGTTTTCCTTTCTCTCTGTCCTTTCGGTGAGGTTAGAATAACACAGTGATACAGAGCTCATTCATTATGCAAAACAAACATGTAGGTGGACGGATGAGACTTCTGTGCACCTAAAAACACACATTCATCAAATGCATCTAACGTCAGGTTTGATTAATGTGAATCATTCCTTTATTTCTCCTTTTTTTTTATTAAACTGTTTCTAGTTTGTTTCCAACACGCTGACTTCAGCTCATCAAACAAGAAAGAATCATTCAATATGCAACCCAGCTGTGTTGTCTGGCTTCAGTGTGCATGCAGATGGACGCAGAATGCATTTTGCAGCCATTTTTATAAAGGATGCATTATAATTAAAGATATTAAAAAGGGTTAAAATTACATTCTCCATGATTTTCTCTGGCATTCTTTGGTCCAGTAAATGCATTTTTGGCATAAAGACAAACATTTACAAAAAGTTGTAAATATAAGATTTGCTGAAACTGTTCAAGCTGATCAAGGGAAGTCATTCATTAAGTTGTGGCGATGTTGTGATCTTGGTCCTTTTAAATATTAAATTTCATACTCTCATTAGAAATATCATTAAAGACCTAAATATGTTTAGAAATCTTTTATGCTTCATGTGAAAATTTTGAAGCTGCATGTGGAGTCAGTATGTTTCTAAACCTTACACAACTGATGAAATATTTTGTGTCGACTTTGTATGATGTGGGTGATGAGTTAGCATTAAGAGGAGTGTCATGTTGGGAGGCAGTTTCTTGACCCACAACATGCAGAATCACACACGGGAAACCAGGTAAGTGTAAAAGGTTTATTTTAAATGAAGGAGCTAAAGAGGAGATCAGGAACTGAAGGCGCTGCATACTGGTGGCAGGATTCCAGGATGGGTTTCTGAGGAGGGAGACAGGGTGAGATTCCAGAGGGATTTGTGGAGATATTGATGTGGACGAAGGCTTGCCGTTTCCGGTAGCGGTAGGAGGCTCAGAGGGGAGTTTGATCAGGTCCAGGAGAGCTGAGGAGATCCAGGAGGCGACGAACAGTTTGTCCAGAGGTGAGGTTGGAGCGGAGGCAGGTGAGGGCGGGTGAGCGGCTGAGAGCGGGCGGCCAGGGGAACGGCAGTGTGATCTGGAGTGCAGGAATCCGAGCTGGCTATGGAGACGAGGGGATGAGGAATGAAACCCAAACAGAGTAATCATCCAACGTGGTGTTGTGTCACCCTGCTCCTTAAATCCCCTGGGCCTTGATGACAAGATCAGCTGCAGCTGGTTGCTCTCAGACACGCCCACCTGCAGACAAGACTCAGAGGACAAGATTACTGACAGGCAGCTCACCCTAGACCGTGACAAGGAGGGCCTGCTGAGTGCAGCTATGAGAATGTAAGGCGAGATGATTTTCATGAATGAATGCAGGACAGAGATCGGGTTTCTTGACATGGCAGGGGACGGCAGACTCAGCACAGACTCAGGTTTGTAGTTAGGATCTGCCACGCCACACTTAAAAACATCAATAAACAGAATATTCAAGAGGTGTTTTAATCATTTTATTGCTTTTGTTTGAAGGTTTTTTTAATCCACTTTAACACAACATGAACCTGTTACTCTGTTGAATTATTTAATTATATAGCTATAGAAAGTACATGGGATTCATTTAGAGATCCTCAGCTGAACTTTTATAAATTTATAGTCAACTGGACTGTTCATTTTTAGATTTTACACAATGATTTCCACCCAAACCACCCACATTTCAAGGTAAATGTCTGTTCAGGAATTTTGAAAGTGGTAATTTTCTCATCTTGACTTATGTAATGGAGTCAGAATGACAGTAAAGGCTTGTGACAAGAAAACCGAGGATCAGAGTCAGGTCTTAGTTTTCTTTTTTGCATGACTCCTGTGTCAGTGATGCTATTACAGGTTACACTTGGTTAGCTCCTCTTTAGTTCCATTCTCTCCTTACCTGTTGGGTTGTAACCTGTGTTGGACCCCACTGACCAGTTTATAAGCAGGACAGTTTTATTTTTTTGGAAGGGATACAAAAAATATCATGTAAATACTTTTCTTAGTGAAAAAGCAAAACTTTGCCACAACGGCAACATAAAATATGCCAACCATTTTTGTCTCTTTGGTGTATTTTCTCCTGTTTACTCATGAGACTGTCACACTGTGAATGGGGGGGGGGGGGGGGGGGGGGTAGGGCCCAAGATGCCGAACCAGGGAGACATGAGGCAGGAGTTGGAATGAACGTAAAATCCTTTATTAGGAGCGATTGTCCAAAAAGTAAATCCAAAAGGTAGGAAGCTAAAACCAAAAATCCAAGTATGAAAAACCCCAAGAGACCTAGAGGCAAAGAGCACACTTAAAGAGCTGACCTGGAGAAAACATTGACACAAACAGCAGACCAACAACACATTGAGACGCAGACGGGCTTTTATACACAGGGGCAGGATGATTGGGAGATGAGCTGCAGGTGCGTGGGGAGAGAGAAACCTGGTGAAATCAATCTACTAATCAGGGAGAGGAAACTAAGCTGAGGAGGGTAAATAAAACATGACCCATGGATGAAAACCAAACCCAACGACTAGAAGAACAAGACAAATAACTAATGATCTAAAGAGGAAAGGAGATTAATAAACCGGTGGGGAAGGGCCTGGAAGAAAACCTGAATCTAAGAAACTACAGGGAAAAATTAGCTAGATGATATAAATATAAAGAAAACTAAAGAATAAGTGAACCTGGGAAAACCTGGTGGGAGCTGGAGACCTAAAGGGGCACAGAAACCTAAGGAGAGAACCAGGAGTGGGGCTGGGGAACACAAGGAGGCACATGAGGGAAACCTAGAGAGGGATGGAGAACACAAGGAGACACATGAGGGAGACGCCGCAGGATGCAGACCATGACAGGGGACAATGTTAATGTCACGTCGAGAGCAAGGGGGGTGCTATGCATTTTATCTGTATGTTTACCAATAACCCATTTCCTGATCGAAGAGGAGAGACCATTAAGCAGACAAGTCAACCAGTTATAACTGTGGCATATGCACGAAGCAAAATGCCCCGAACATCTGGTCACAGACTTTATTTAAACAAAAAGATAAGAAATGGGAGTGAGAGAGAGATTGTGTGTGTAGGGAGAGTCAAGAATGTGTGTGTGTGTGTGTGTGTGTGTGTGAGTGGCTTGTGTGGGTGTGTCTGAATACGTGGGCATGCAAAGAGGCATAGAGTAATACATATTACATTCACTTGATTGAATCAATGATCAAGAAATAATAGACATAAAATTTCCATAAAAGGGGCTTAGGACCCAAGATGCAGAACACCCAGAACGACACGAGGCAGGAGCGGATGTAAAAAATAAAAATTCCTTTTATTAGGATGGGGAACAAAAAAAAAAAAAAATCCAAAAGGGCAGGAAGCCAAGCCAAATATCTAAACCCTGCCAAAACCAAAAGCTCACTTTCTGAGCAGATAACTAGAGACCTAGTGGGGAAAAAAAACAACAACGCTGACACAGACAATGGACCGCCAAAACACTGCAGACAGGGTTATATACACAGGGCTGGGCGACTAGGAGACGAGGAGCAGGTGTGTGGGAGAGAACTGAGGAGAGAATAGTGAGATCAATTAACTAAATGGGAAGGGAAAACCAAGCAGAGGAGGAGAGTGTGAACCAAAGTGACCAGGAGAGACTAATAACTAAGTGGGAGAGAAACACATTGTAAATGGTAAAATGGCCTGTATTTGTATTATTTTTTAATTGTTTTTATGACACGACTATTTAATGCTTTTGTTGTTTTCTTTTGTTCAGTGCTTTGGTTGGTTGTAATGCCATGTTGAAAGCACATTTAAAATAAAATGGTATGGTATGGTGTGATCTGGCAGAGTTCAAAGAGGGCCTAAAACTACTCATTTTTAAAATTGAGTGAGCCTCTATAAAACTTTGTTGGGGCTCACAATAGCCCAGGGGCCTTGATAAATGCCGAACCCTATAATAAAGCCCCAGAATGGAAATCGTTTTTTTCCTGTCACTTGGCTAGGGCATGGAATTTAAATAAGCTGCATGCTGATTTACGCCAGTGACTGACTGCCTGCATCAAAATACTCTGTACTACAGTGTTTACATGTGTTTGAAGAAGAAGAGGCGCATCTCAAGATAAAAAAATAAAAGAAATGTTAAATATTGTAATAAAAATGGGTAAAAATGAAAATAGGAAGACAAAAACGAATATGAAAAGGTAATCGTGGGATTCAGAGAAAGGCAGAATTGGTAAAAACAGCAGCATGAAAAGAAGGTAGAGGGGAAGAATTAACAGGAAGTCACACCAAATCCAGCCTCAACAGGTGAGTTTTTAGCTACTTTTTAAAGGAGACCACTGAGTCCACTGATCTCAGGCTCAGGGGAGATAGGTTCAGAGTCTGGGGGCCACAGCAGCAGATGATCTGTCACCTTTGGTCTTTAGCCTGGTGCACTTTGGTCACTGGACCTCAGAGACCTGCTGGGGGACCGCTGTCCCATACTGCTGTAGCCTCCAGGAATGGTCAGTTTTCCACCTACAGTCTGGCCTCTTCAGTATCTGGCCATTTGGAGACATAAGTCTTAACTGGTGCTTTTAAACTGCAAGAAAGATACTGTTGCTTGGCCAAGGTCCCTCGCAAGCTCACTCTTATCTAAGACTGGCATTTATTCACAGAACAAGACTGTCATGTTTGGGGGAAGGTACCTAACCCACAACATGCAGAACACAACACAGACCAAGAACGGGGTAAAAAAATTATTTAAGGAACTGAGGATGCACAGAATATCTGTGGCTGGAATTGCTACGACAGCTCAGCGTCTGGAGGAGGGAGAACACTGGTGAGCATAGATTCAGAATTGGAAATCCATTTAGGCAGAGGTGTTCAGCGGGACTTACTGTGGGACGAGAGTTTGCTGGCTGGAGGAGGGAGCAGGCTGAGAGCCGGGGGAAGCGCAGGAGAGGGAGCACAGGTGGAGGTAAGCGGGGCGTCCTGGTGGCTGGGGCACTGGGTTGAGATGAGAGAGGAGAGTTATGGAGATTGGTGATATGGTCCGCGTGCAGAGTATCCAAATTCTGGAGTCCAGAGGTAGGTATCCAAAAGCTAGCGACCAGAGAACGAACAGGAATCCTGAAGAAGGGAGATAATCCAAAATAAGCTCCAGGTAGTAGCAAAAGTCAGAAATCCAAAAATACCTAGAGCAAACACTATAAGCATAAAAATCCTAGAGATACTAGAGGTTAAACACAAGTGGCTGGGCACTACCAAGCTGAGGCAATCTTCCGGCGTTGAATTGTGTCCACCATCCACCTTAAATAGGAAACACCCTGCTGATTGCTGATCAGGAACAGCTGGGCACTCCCTCTCCTGGCAAGAGACTCAAAGATGGAATGACGGAACAATATGAGTAACTAATCATATAATGAAATGGACAATAGGGTTAAATGAAATGTTTTGATTGATCTGTGCTTAAATTACTGAAGTTGAAATGAATATTTTTATTACATTGGCAGATTAACAAGGATGAAATGAATGTATGACCCATATATTTAATCAGCGCACTGACTGGACAAGACACACCATATCTCCGTGACGCAAGTTAACATCACTGCACATAGATATTTTCTTATCCACAAAATCAGCATCTTCATATCTGAGAGAGGTGTGTATCTGAGTTTGTTGGCAAACTCTCTTTACAGGGCAAGTTCTGACTTATCAGTAAACCAAAATATGGCCATTATTTAAACAGCATCACTTCCCGAGGGATTCAGTTGAGCCCAACTCTGACTGGCCATCGAAGGAAAACTCTGCTCCCGTTGCATCTTTGACAAGCTGTCAAAACCTGTTGCATGCTACAGCTGATACCGCAAACTGTTCCTCCAGAACAAAGCTGAACCAACTTCAACTCCTTTAGAGTTATTCCTAAGACGCAAACAACTGTGGTGACCTGGAGACATCTCGAGACCAGTCTGGTCGTACTGCTGTTTCTCCTATGGACTTCGGTACCTTTGGGGTTCACCCGACTTCCTGACAGTCCGGATCAACAACGGGGGGTCTCCGACGAAGGGTACGTAGGCTCACAAGATTGCATCTGATGTGATTTTATAAACCATCAACTATAGTTTATAGTAGACCAAACTCACTCCCACTCAGAGCTCAGTTTCTCCAGATACGAAGGTTCTGATAGCATCACATTCACACATCATTACACCTCACATTCAATCCACTTAGATTCATTCATCACATTAAGTGTTCCTAGCGTTCATGTTTTTAATTGTTTAGAAAATAAATTTCTTACATTTTATTAACTTGACTCTGTCTGAATTGATATGAAGTGTCTTACAGTCCCTGAATAAACAAAGAATTCTAAATCTTCTGGTTAAACATTCAAAGATCAATCTGACTGGATTTCCATATTTATATAGAAATTCACATCTTATTGGTCAAATGTAGTGTAGTATATAGAGCTTTAAAAGCACCCAAAATACATACGTATGCTTTTCCTACACTGCTGAAAGATGGTCCCTAAAGACAGTAGCTCCACTTTGACCAGGACCCAGCTGGCTAAAGAAAGAATAACCAGAGTTCAATCAGACCACAATATTCAGATGTTTGCTGCCAAACTTCAGTCACAAATAGAAGATACAGGTTTTTAGTGAGAATTAGATCATATAAACAAGAAGAACTTATTGTTAATGAAGCAGGTTTTTAATAGAGCTATGCTGAACCAGGTGGAGAAATTGGAAACTAGAAACACCTGGAGTTAGTGGACGTAAGTTAGCAGGGTAAGATCCATGGTGTTTGTAAAATCCACTTGTGACAGGGTGAGCGTCGCTGTATCACGATTTATCATGCACCCTGGCTACTTGGCCACGGGGATATATCCCTTTGGCTGACTGGATAGTGTGTGACTTTCACTCGGGAGTCTGGAGATCTAATCCCGTCTGGGTCCTCATTTCTCCACCTTGCCAAACACTCATATTTCCCTCTTTTCCTATGGGTTTTCACCAGGGTCAGAAAAACATTGCTGGAGGTATTTAGCTCGGATAGAGCGATGAGCTCTGGTTCAGTGCTCCACAAACGTAAACAAGGGGGACGGTAAATCCATGGTGCCTCTTGGGAAATTGCGGCCAACCAGAAGGACAGAAGAGTCTTGCGATCATATGAGATGGTAGCCGGGACACTACTGAAGAAGACCGTGGACAAAAGCAAGGCAGAATGTTGGCAGAGAAAAGTTTTAAAGAGTGGCCAGCAGCTTCACCGTGAGCGATGCAGAGTACAGGCACCATCTTGCTAAAGGACGGAAGCGAAAAAAAGAGCCTGCTGAGGTCCCAATGGAGCATGACTAACCCCGCCTGCAAAGTAAAATCCTTTCAGTTCTGCTACCGCCTGTCTTACTAGGCTATTCAGTTCAATTCAATTCAAGTTTATTTATATAGCGCCAAATCACGACAAGAGTCGTCTCAAGGCACTTCACATAATAAACATTCCAATTCAGGTCAGTTTATTAAGCCAATCAGAAATAATGTTTCCTATATAAGGAACCCAGCAAATTGCATCAAGTCACTGACGAGTGTCAGTGACTATACAGCAATCCTCATACTAAGCAAGCATAAAGCGACAGTGGAGAGGAAAACTCCCTTTTAACAGGAAGAAACCTCCAGAAAATCCCAGCTCAGTATAAGCAGCCATCCTCCACGACTCACTGGGGATCGAGAAGACAGAGCAGACACACACACACAGGCACACATGAGCGCGCGCACGCACACACACACACACACAAAGACAAGTAATGTGTTTATAGTTATATTGTGATGTCTTAGTAAATATTCTATTTGGTGAAAGATAAATTTTATTGTATTCATCCTAGTGGATCTATAATTAAACAGATAAACTAGTATTAGCACATCAAACGTCAAGGAAAGCAAAAAGTTATTATCAGGAGAGAGAGAATGTTTTAGTGGTTAGCAGCAGTGTGCTGGTCGATGGCCCCCTCCATGAGGCCACCACAGCTCAGCAGAACGTCGTTGTAGCGTCTTCTGGGGAGAAAAACACTTACAGAGAAAATAAAGTTAACAGCTGAAATTGCAGAAAATAGTACAGTTAAAGAGCAGACTGTAGAAGAAAGCAGTAGAGTGTGAAAAGTGGTCAGTGTATCCTCCAGCAGTCTAAGCCTATAGCAGCATAACTACAGAGATAACTCTGGATAATCTATCCTATTTAGATGTAGGCATGTTGGAGTCAGGGCAAGGGAGAGCCGTCTTTACCGACTGTACACTCCACCTCCCTGTACTCCCCCCACTTGTCCAGATTTAGGCTAACATCAGATTTTAACCATAGGCCCTATCAAATAAAAATGTTTTAAGCCTATTCTTAAAAGTAGACAAAGTATCTGCCTCACGGACTAAAGCTGGGAGCTGGTTCCACGGGAGAGGAGCCTGATAACTAAAAGATCTGCCTCCCATCCTAATTTTAGATATTCTGGGAACCACCAGTAGACCTGCAGTCTGAGAGCGAAGTGCTTGGTTAGGAACATATGGAACAATCAGATCACTGATGTATGATGGAGCTTGATTATTAAGAGCTTTATATGTGAGAAGAAGGATCTTAAAATCTATTCTGAATTGAACAGGTAGCCAATGTAGGGAAGCTAAGACAGGAGAGATATGATCTCTCTTTTTAATTCTCATCAGAACTCTAGCTGCAGCATTTTGGACAAGCTGAAGACTTTTAACTACATTCTGTGGACTTCCTGAGAGTAATGAATTACAGTAATCCAGTCTTGATGTAATAAATGCATGAACTAGTTTTTCAGCATCACTCCTGGAAAGTATGCTTCTAATCTTAGCAATATTCCGAAGGTGGAAAAAGGAAATCCTACAAACCTGATTAACCTGGGATTTGAATGACATGTCCTGGTCAAAGATAACACCAAGGTTCCTTACTTTGTTCTCGGAGATTAATGTAATGCCATTCAGGTCAGGTGATTGGCTAAGCAATTTCCTTTTCTGGATTCCTGGTCCAAAGATGAGAACTTCCGTCTTGTCTTGATTTAAAAGCAAAAAGTTTAGAGCCATCCAATTTTTTATGTCCCCAAGACATACAGGCTACAGTTGGAGTCCTCTGGGTGTTTTCACACAAAATCTGAAATAACTTTTTCTGCCTGTTGAAAATTAGGGAGGAGTGAAACACTTTCAACTCACCAGATGATTACTCACTTTGGGCAGCTTGTGCTACTCGTCTCTAGTAAAAGAACTCTAGACTTTACAATCTAGGATTGACTCGTTTTTGCAACCCCCCCCCCCCCCCCCCCCCACCAGGCATTAGACAACTCCAACCTCCCTTGGCCATAAATAACCTGGATTTCCCCTCAGACCATGTCTCCTCCTCCCTCTTGGACCGACCTGCTCTCCTGCCGCTCACCCACTTGGACTCTTGCCACCCACGCTGACTCCCGTTTCCACCTCAGGCCCAGTACTCCTCCCTCTCATTCCCTACTTCCCCAACCACTGTAAGACCTGTCTCCTTATTTCTCCCACGTTAACTCACGACTGAGACCTGACTGATGTCTGTTTTTGTTCCAGATGCTGCTCACAGCCACAGCTCCTTCACCGACGTCAGTGCACTCTACGTTCCACCTTACTCACAAACTTGTTTTCTTTTACGTACCTGTTGGTCCTGTGTATTGCTTCTGCATCTCTTGGGTTAGGTCCCTTCCTCAAAACATGCTGAGCATGACCAACGGTATTTAAACAAGAACATGTACTGCATGTTTCTCAGTGAACCTCTGCTTTAAAGAGAATACACAAAACGTTTGACCATGTTTTATTGCTTCTAATGAGACACAGTGACAAAACAGAAGAATGGAACAGAGTATCAAGGCTGAAGTAGGACACAGAAGACATCACACAGGTAAGATTCAGCCTTTACAACATTGTCCATCCCTCTGCTCTCATCTATAAATTGATACTTGCTGTAAAATGTTGAGAAATTTTAACTTTGGGCAACAATACAAAATGTCTACTGTATATAAAAAAAAGTGAAATCGTAACTAAATATTTTGTATCTTTTAGATAGAGAAGGGTTAATTCCCCACCTCCCTCCTGGGAGGTGTTATTGTGATGGAGGCAGCAGTCAGTCATGATGATACCTTCAGTTCTGCACAAGATAAAAAAGATGAGTACGGTATTCCAAATGTTAGGTTTGAATGTGTTTGAGTTTATCTTGCCTGAACCGGATGGTCCTGCAGTGTTTTCTATTCCCTCCTCTGACCCTCTGACCAGTTCATCCTCTGGGAAGTTAATATTTTCTCTGGATTGGCTGTGCAGCCTGGAAGCACCAAAGACATGAATAATTAGCTGCACAAATCACTTCATGCAGCCCAATCAGTATTAATAATTTAGCTTAGCACCACCTTCACACATTCAGCAGTATCTGGAGCTAATGTCTAAACCATTCACTTTACAGAACCCATCGAGTTACGGGTGGGGTGGTAGGTGTTTATCTGGACGATTTTTGGGTCAATTGACTTGAAATGCTCTTCACATACCAGTAAAATCAATGTTTTTCTATAAATAAATGTGATCACCTCTGAAATGTACAATCTTGGAAAACTCTGGGGAAGTTCTAAATGATTGGATCCTGATTTATCCACCAGACCACCTCTAACTGTCCCTCCCCCTTCGGGACATCCCCTCTATGGTAGACAGTGTTGGGAACGCTACTTCTAAAAAGTAATTAGCTATAGTTATTGGTTACTTTGTCAAAAAAGTAACGTTACTTACTGAGTTACAAGATTATAAAAGTAACCAACTACCAAGAAAAACAACTATTTTGCTACTTTTTTCATTAAAGAATGCAAGAAAAATGGGTTCCCCTTTTAATTAAACTTACTTAATTTACTATAAATTGCTACAAAACTGAAATATAAATGACTAATGATTGGGACGTAGTAAAATGTCCAGATGTTTTTATAAAACTGAATAAAACTACAAACAGGAACATTACACCAACCTAGACTATTAAAATGTCACTGTGTGATATTTAAAAAGACCCCAAACAGCTAAAATTTATAATTGCAAATAGAAACATGTAAAGGTTCCTGAGCCTTTAAATGGTCTCTCAGTTTAGTTAAATCACTCAAATAAGTGACATTTTGCGCAGTGTTCAAATTTTTCCAGCTTCACATAATTGTGTGTTTTTAGTAGCATTTCTGTTGCTGGTAATCTAGTAATGGTTGCATAAATACATAAAAATCCTTCAAAATGACACTAGAAGAGACACAAATCTGATGGAGGACTTAACTTTACTAAGTTGGGTCAGACCCAAACACAGAAGAGCTGAAGCTGGGTGGTAAAGACACACAGGGAGTTCTAGTTACACCTGAGTGCCAATGACGTGTGAGACTGATGCAACCAGCGTTACAGCGAGACTAAAGAAATGATCAGGAACAGGTTACAGTTAGATGATCTAGGAAGATAGAAGATCTGAGCAGTGAACAGGTGAGCGGACCTTCGGGATGTCCCGCCAAGAAGGGCACGGCTGCAGATTCACGCCTGCAGCAGCGAATCTGTGGGTATGCAGCCGTAGACTTATCAGTAATGGAAACGGCGTTGTGATAAAAGAAGACGGTAATTAATTAGATTACTTGTTAATGAAAATAACTACTATTTTTAGTAACGTTGTAATTTTAAACGGCGTTATTCCCATCACTGATGGTAAATGGCCTGAATTTCCAAATTCTTGGGTTCTACCACCCCCCCAAGGCACATTACAACACAACCATTCACTCACCCACCCACACACAGATTCACACCTCTATGTGCACGACTATTTTTCTCAGCTTGGAGTAGTTGAACAGGAAGTGAAGCCAGAGCTGGTGTTCTGTCAAAGCACCATACCTTGTCAGATTGGCATACCCATATTACAGCGCATGCCAGTCTGACAGGCCAGGTATGTCAAGCTGCAAACTGATGCCATGATGGCTGTTTTTCTTCTTGATAGGTAAGAGAAAGTTGTGTGTTTATGCATGTCTGACAGTATCGTGGTGTCCTGCATTCTCCTGTATTCTGGAGGTGTGGCTTAGGAGGGGAGCCTGGAGAAAAAGGGTGGTCATGAGGCACAAAATGTTTTAAATACGTATCCTAATAGATTGGAAAATGTTGGCCAAATTTGGGCCAACTTGTGTACTGATTACTTTTGAAACTCCTAACCTACACACTCTAACAGGGGTACTCAACGTCAGGCCTGGAGGGCCAGGATCAAGCATGTTTTAGAGGTTTCTCTGCTACAACACACTATTTGATGGTTGAATCACCTGTGCAGCAGCTCATCAGGCTCTGCAGAAGCCTGTTAATGACCTGCTGACTGAAATTGGGTGTGTTGAAGCCAGGTTAAAAGTAAAATGTGCTGGTTTGAATACCAATGATATATAATATGATTACAATTTAAATGTTACCGCAAACTAGGTTGTTGATGACAACATATTCTCCTCAACATATTTCCAAAAATGTTCACAAATCTCTAAAAATGCAATGTTACTTACGAGCCAAAAAGCATGCGATGTAGTCCTGGGGGAGGAAGCACAGAACACTGGCATAAAACCAGATCTTGTGGCTATTTTAAACAAGCTGAAACAACTCGACACTCACTGGGATTGTTGTCACGATTACGGATAATATACAGGAGAAACAGTACAATGGGAATGACTGCAAAGAGCATCCCGCCCACAGCCGCTCCAACAACAGCAGGGTACATGTTGTTGTGTAGTTCCACTGCAAAAAATTACATAAAAATAGAAATGCACAATAAAACAGAGGTGACACGTTCATGCCTTTAATCATCATGTCAAAATATAACACAGTCTGGTAAAGCAGAAAGGAACGACTTTAGCACAATTTTAATTTTGTTTTAGAAAAACTAAATGTGGTCATATTGTACCTGGAGTCTTTGCTGCAGAAGGATATCCGATGGTGCGGTAGTTCACAGGCGTGACTCTGAACTGGTAGGTGACGGTTGGAGTCAGTCCTCGTACCGTGTAAATCCTGGCATCTGGATCCTGGATGATGTTGATGTACCAGTCCTGGGAGGAAGCCCTCTCCTCTCTCAGCACTTGGGAGTCATTGCTTCTTGTTCTTTTATTTGGCTTCTCTGACATCCATCGATGTTCCAAAAAGAAACCTGTCCAACCTCCATCTCCCTGACTTTCTACCGTCCACTCCAGGTCCACCTCGTTACGCTGTTGGCTGTTGTACATCACTCTGACCAGGGTTACGTTAGGGGGCATGGGGTATTCTGAGATAGAGACAAAACAAACACAAAAGGACACTTTTGTTGGTTTGAGCCGATGAAAAAAGCTCTGACAAAACTCGGCTGGATTCAGGATGAAACAGATTCTTACTCTTGACCACCAAAGTGACGTTGATGTCTGCTCCTCCCACGGCATTTGAAGTGGAGCATCTATACTCGCCGCTGTCCTGCATCACGTCTGTGTCCTTCACGGTCAGGTTAGCCCACGCAGATGTCCGCAGCAGCAGGTACTTGGACCTGTCTTGGACACTGACACCCTGATTGTTAAACCAGGTGATTTCATTGACAGGAAGATAGTTGTCTCTCAGGCTGCAGGTGAGCTGCACATCACTGCCCTCAAACACGGACACGACTCTGCGCTGTGTCAGCAACACAGGAGCTTCTGCATGTAGAAAAACACTAACGGGTAAATTAGCAAACCTATCTGCTGTTTGTTGCACGTTACTGTAACGAGGACTGACCCAGTGTGAGGCTGCAGGTCTTTGGTTGAAGCAGAAGTGGGTGTTTAGCATAGCAGGTGTAAGGATTCCCACTGCGAGCGGTGCCATAGCGAAGCACCAGGATGTTGGAGTTTTCCTGTCCTCCTTGATTCTGACCCCCTGGTCCCTCCCACCACACTAAGGCTTTAGGGGCCCCTCCATCCCAGGTGCAGGACAGCATCAGATACTGCTGATTGTTGGTCGCATAGGCAAAACACACTGGCTCTGCTGGAGGAACATCTGATGGAGGGGAATAAATCCTTAAAGAACAGAATCAATGAATGTTTTAATTATTGTAATGTTATTTTTGCACTCACACGAGCGAGTGCTGCACTCTGTCTGTTGTTTCAGCGCAGGATGAGAGCCCACACATGTAAACAAGCTGCCGTATGAAGTCAGGCTCTTAGAAGACAACAGGACGACAGCGGAGCTACTCTGTAGACTTGTTTGCTGTCCTGCTTGCATCAGGTCTCCGGTCCAAAGGAGGGAAGGAGAAGGAAATCCACCGGGCCAGGAGCAGACCAGTCTGAGAAAGGTGTGGTTCAGAGCTGCCTCCACAGAGCAGGAGGGGGATCCATCAGGGGGGTCTGAAGGGAGGAAGCACAGAGCAGTGAAGGGAAGTTGGCTATAGATGCTTCTTTGTTCGGTTCGATGTAGATGGAGATGAAAATCAAAAGAGATGTTTTACATGTTCCTTCTTTTAATAAAACAAAACGTTGAGAATGAGTTGTTGACAGAATAACATTTATTTATTTCATGGTTTGAGGTCAAAGGTCACACTCACAGTAGACAGTCAGGCTGATGGATTTTTTGGAGCGGGTGTTCATGTTAGGGTTTTGTGCCATACAGGTGTACTCTCCAGTCTGTGAACGGAGGATCTTGTTGATGGTGTACTGCGGCCCGGTGTTCACCTGTGAGTTGTTGTAGAACCAGGTGTACTGACTGGCTGGATTAGACGGGGCTTGGCATGACAAAGAAACCATTTCTGACTCCAGAGCATAGTACCCCTGCTCCGCTACGCGGGATGGAGCCACCCCAAACTGAGGAACATCTGGACCAACTGAGAAAAAATATATGCACAAAAGAACCAAATCAATTAAAGGACTCCTGGTTGATGCTCATTACTCTCATGGTGTTTGTACAGAGTCTAACAACTCATCAAAGAGTTAGAAATCACTGATCAAAAATAGTTTGTCTCATTCGGGGTTTGGGCGTTGATCGAACTCAGACAGAAACCAGCGTGTTTCAAGAGCATTTCAAGGAAGGGATTTGAAAGTGTGTGTGTGTGTGTGTGTGTGTGTGTGTGTGTGTGTGTGTGTGTGTGTGTGTGTGTGTGTGTGTGTGTGAGAGACGGAGGAGCCGTCACAAATTAAGCCTGTCCTATAAGTACTTTTTACAAACCTTATTAGTATATTTTTGACGTAACACGGAGCAATTCGTCGTGGGTGCACACATGGTGATTTTGTTGTGTGTGTGTGTGTTAAAATTATATTCTGTAGGTTACCTTCAGGGTTATTGAGCTGTTAACTGGAAGGGTAAAGAATGTGTAGATATAGGTAGATCATGGGGGCGGGGAATGTACTATTGTTTGGAGATAATGTCAGGATTGATGATTCCGAACTGTCGGGGAAACTGTAGTGTTTCCTTTGTGGGCAGAGCCGGCCCTTTAAAAGGACGCTCTGCACACTTGGAGTGAGTTGTCATCAGAGTCCATGTAGGTTCCAACGAGGGGTACCGGTTCTGAGCTGCTCTACCAGGTATTTTGGACTTTTTATTTTAAGTCTGTGGACATTGTATGGAATGAAGATAAATGTTTGCGCCAACATCCACCCAAAGATGAGCACAATAAAAGAGCACTTCATGCTGAACGTCGGTACTGGCGTTTCTTTTGTTGATCTGGGAGACAAACTGATTTCTACTGATAGGAAAATGTCCTGGTAGTCTGTGTAGTAAATTTTCAGAGTACCGGTATAAAAAGTACTGAACAAGAAACTGTAGACACCATCCACGTTCTTGAACTTATCGGTTCTGAGTAAACCGAGATCTGGATTTGAAAATAAGGGAAATTTCCCAGAAGCAAAAGTGTAGTGTCCATAGCATTAAGGAGTGGATGCATGTGTAACAAAATGATCGATCAGATGTGATAATTCCATATAAATATGAATTATCGATCTGATTGATCTTTGAATGTTTAATCAGAAGATTCTAGTTACTTTACTTACTCAGGGACCATAAATACACTTCGTATTAATTCAGACGGTCAGCATATAGTTTATAAAAATGAATTTATTTCTATTCCCCTAAACTAATAATTATACAGGACAGGGTATGAATGAAATGATGGATATGAAGTGAATTAATATGATGGATGAGATGTTGTAATGGAAGCTAGATTTTTTTTAGCAAAACCTTTTTTCAGTATCTGAGAGAATTTGTGGAGTCTGGGTTGTAAAAGAATTTGGCTGTATGTTTGGTAAACTAGAGATTTGTTTATAAAAACCATCCGATGCCATCTGTTGAGTCTACAATTCCCTTTGTGTAAAGATCCCCGTTCAGATTCAGGCGGTCACGAGGTCGGGATGGACATGGACCTCGAGGTACCAGGAACCCGTAGATTAGCTCCGATATGACCCATCTAGTCTTGAGATATCTCCAGGTCACGACAGGAAGCTAGAATGCTTGTTTGTGTCTGAGGTGTAGAGTGGCTCTTAAAAGAGCCGTTGTGTCTGTAATCACTCACAGCGTTGCAGAGGCTTTGGCTTCATGTCAAAAGAGAGGATGGTTTCAAAATGCTTTTTCCCTGATTTGGCCGAATCGGGAGTCAGCTGGAAACTGAATTAATCAGGAACCAATTCCTGTTTTATTAAAACATATTACTTAAACATTAGGCAAATCAGAATTTGACACGTTTGAGAGCATTATCAAAACTTTACCTCAGAAGTCACTTCAGTCAGACGCAAAGATGGTTAACCCTTTGTGAGAATATTTTAAAACACTTATGTGAGGTGAATGTTATCAATAATAATAATAATCTTATTATAGTGTGTATGAGTATATTGATAGATTAACTTTTGTTAAATCAAACACATACTGATCTGGTGTAGATAAGATTTGAAATGGATCATTGCAAGAACAATATTCATTTTAAAGCATCATTGATTAAAACAGATTGTTCAAACATTTGATTTGAACATCTTGTTCCTTCAACATATATGATTATTTCAACTTATAAGTTGGAAAGTCACGTAGGAACTTCGAGGTGGGTGAAATGTATTTAGAGTGAGGATGCAGCAGTCTGGCTTCTGCTTGAGGCCTTGAGCAAAGCTGTTATGGCTTCTTTGCAGTACCAAGAACTGGGGCAGAACTTTGTTTTGGACTTGGAGGCCGGACAGAAGGTGTTTTCATGTCTGCAAACGAAAGGTTGACCTCTGGTCAATTTGTTGGTGAAAATATGACCACTGGTACTTTACATGTCCTTCCTGTCTCCAGGAGAACGAGTATAAAAATTTCAGTGAATGCGGGACATTGTAAGGGGAATTACTAAAATGGAAAAACAGGAAGGAACAGGTAAAATACGGGAGCATCCCAGCCAAAGCAGGAGACTTGTTAGCTGTGGTTTTGAGGTGTAAACGCATTGCCCTGAAGCGTTACTGCACCTCGCAAGATATGTGACTTTGTGGGACTTCAGGTCACCGGTCTGGCTCAAGTTCTACCCACAAGCAGCAGAGGACAGAGGCTTTTCCTTCACCTTTTAAAGGATCGTTTTAGTGCCTGCTGGCTCAAGAAAATTATTTTAAAACATGCCAAAGTTACTCAGTGTGCCTTTAATACTCACAGATAACGTCCAGTAAAAACCAGTCAGAGCTCTCACTGTTGATGAAGTTGCTGCTCACACAGCGGTACAGGCCGGTGACGCTTCGGTTAACGTTGCTCATAGTGACCATGCTGCTGTTGCCTTGTGCAAATGTTGTGATACTGCCGCTGTTATTTTTATATTGCCACACATACAGGATTGGCTTTGTACCATTTTCCACGTTACATCGCATCCATGTCGTTGATTTTTCCACTGGAGCTGCTTCACTTATCAAGAGAGACGGCTTACTGACAGTAGCTGTGATGAAGAGTTACACACAAGTGTTGATTGAAGTCAATAAAAGAACAACATGATTTTGTGTCAGAAAAACAAATCGTGGCTGGTATTTGTTGTGTAGCGATGACGAGTGCTCACCAAGTGTGAGGCTGCAGGTCTTAGTTTGGACCATTAGTGGATGCTTAGCGTAACACACGTAGGGCTTCCCAAAGTAAAAACTGTTGTATCTCACGACCAGGACATTGGAGGTTTCTTCTCCAGCTTTGCCCTGACCTCCTGGTGCATCCCACCAAACTAAGGCTTTCGGAGCTCCTCCATCCCAGATGCAGGACAGCATCAGGGACTGTTTGTCACTCGATACATTAGCAAAACACAACAACGCTGTAGGAGGAATATCTGGTGAGAGAAGGATAAACTATCAACATTTGAACCAAATACATTCATTTCAATTTTACTTTTTTGTTTTGTTTTCGGTGCTCACATGAGGATGTGATGCACTCCGTTTGTTGCCTCAAAGCAAGATGAGAACCATAGCACGTAAACAAGCTGCTGTTGGGAGTCAGGCCTCCAGAGGGCAGGAGGATGTTTGTGCTAAGTAGATCTGCTTGCTGTGCCATGTCAGTCTGTCCCTGTCCTGCTTGTATCAGGTCTCCGGTCCAAAAAAGGAAAGGGGAGGGAAATCCACCGGGCCAGGAGCAGACCAGTCTGAGAGAGGTGTGGTTCAGAGCTGCCTCCACAGAGCAGGAGGGGGACCCATCAGGGGGGTCTGACAGGAAGAGAACAGCTGCACATGTAAGAATGTTGGCCATCTAAGACATCTGACTGACTGAGATCATCTTTAAAGAACATCATCATACCTGCACCCCATTCAGTAAATGCCCTATAGACTCTCATCATGTTTTGTTTTTCATTGCAAACTGTTACAATGGTTAACATAACCCTGAAGCTCACAACCGCATCATATTTGAGTTGATGAAACAGTGTCTTTACTTACATTCACTTCAGATGTACACAAAGCTAAAATATAAACAGAGAAAGAAGAAGTCTGCGCTTTGTTCCAACAGACTACTGTATGTTGAGGCCATCGACTTTAAATCAAGCCTCTTTGCCTGGAACAGTTAACCCGACAATAAAAACAAAAGGACAAAAAAACTCTTCACTGAATGAAAGCAGAGCTTCTGTAAATCAAAAGGATCATGACTATTCAAAACCAACAAAAAATTACATTATAGGTACATGAAATTATAAACAATTCAACATGTGTTATTACTATTTATTCGGTGTCCCCTCTGAGATAAACATTGAGAAGGAAGCCATTAAATCACCATTCAGTGTAATAGTTTAATCCCTTAATGCCTGAAATATTAAACAATAATCATTTTATAAGTCTGAACTGTTTATTATTAAATGTTAATAAAACAACAATTAAATAATTCGTTTTCATGCAATTATACAACATTAAAATAGTAAATCAAATAATAGACAAATAAAATTGGCTCATGCCATCAATAGATCCTCCACCAGAGGGCAGCATGCAGCTGTTTAGCAATGAAGGTACTGGTCCTGATGCCCCGTCTGGACTCTTAAGGCCAGAACAGGTTTGGTTATGATTTAGTTTGCAATAAAAAACTAAAAAAAAAAGGTTAATTTTAGCCTAATTTACCAGCTGATTGATGGTCTGAGTCAAATACATGAATGGTGAATGAAAGGAAATAAATAAAATAAAGCAAATTCTGACTTTTTTCTCAGAATTCCAACTTAAAAAATCCTGAAGCCTGGGGCACACCGGAGGCGGATGTGCTGCGCTGCATTGAGTCGCGTCGCGCCATCATTTTAAATTGAAGCCATTATAGTTGATGACAGTGGGCACACAGGGAGCGCCATGTCCCAGAAGCGCCACGCCAAGGCGCTGAAGATAGTTACCAGTTCTGTCTGAAGCGCCGCCAGCTGTTTACAACATTGTGGAGTACTTTATAACAGACATTACGTCACATACTCAACTGCAGTTTTGTTAACTCTGAGGTACTATTGATCTTTAAATATTCAAATAAATTGCGTACTTACCCATTTTTAAATAATTTGAGTCTCTCAAAAGTCGACGGCAAGTCTGATCATGTATAAGCAATAGAGTCACTTCCTGCTTTCTGTTCTCAGGTCCCGCGTGATGTTGTGACTATCGCACGACTTACCAAGAAGCGTTCAGCGGTGTGGCGCAGCCCGTCCTGTGTGACCACTTGACTTCTCCTAATCTCCGGCGCGACTTTGCGCGGCGCGTCCGCCTCCAGTGCTCCCCAGGCTTGAGAAAAATGTCAGAATTCTGAGAAAAATGTCAGAATTCGCTTTCTTTCCTTTTTTCTTTTCAGTGGCCCTAATCCTCTTCCGTACAAATGCAGCTAATTCTCTAACATCTCAATCTTTTACACAAAACGATGTCACACTATCCCAGACAAATATGGAGGAAATGGGTTTAAAAGAAGCAACATGGTAAGAGATCAAAGGTCACACTCACAGTAGATGATCAGGCTGATCGTTTTCTTTGACCTGGTGTTCAGGTAGGAGTTTTGTGCCAGGCAGGTGTAGTTGCCAGCAAACATACGGAGGATCCTGTTGATGGTGAACTGAGGTCCGATGTAGATTTGTGAGTTGTTGTAGAACCAGAGGTACTGACTGGCCGGATTGGACTGGGCATCACAGGATAGAGAAACATTCTCCGTCTCCAGAACTGAGTATCCATACTCAGTTCTTCTGTATGGAGCCACATCTACTTGAGGAACGTCAGGACCAACTGTGGAAACAGAATGCAAATAGTATGACGATGAAGGACGATGACAGTGGGTCAAAGGTAATGTCACTTGCCATTCTCTATAATTTTCTTCAATGGAAAATGGCGATGTTAACCATTAAAACCATTACACCTCATTCTTTGAGCTTAACAAAATGGGGGTTCAGTGTGCACTCTAAGGTTAAACACAGGGAAGTACATTGATGCAGTTCTGAGGAATAAAAAAATGGACAACCAGCACTCTGTGGTATCTCTTACTGTAATATCTAATATGGGCAGAATGAATGTGTTTGGGCTACACGTTAACAAGCTAACAATGGTATGTAGTTCATTTGGGCCACATTAAATAGTAAGAGACCCCACAAAGGGCTGGTTGTCCCGGTTTTTGTCCCTGTGAGTTGATCTTGTTCCTGATATGTAACTCTAAATTGCAACGATTGATTTTAAAATTTCCTGTTTTAAAAAATAGTTGAAACCAAGAATGAAAGTCATTGATCTGCTAACACTTACAGGTAATATTTAGCCATGATATCTCAGAGCTTTCAGTGTTGACAGCATTGTCTGCCACACACTGGTACCGGCTCGTGTGGTTCCGGTTTACGCTGGTCATGCTGACGACGCTGCTGTTGCCCTGAGTGAATGTTGAGAAGTTCCCACTGAAGATTTCGCGCTGCCACACATAGTGGATCGGCCCAGTGCCCTTTTCTACGTTGCACCTCATCCATATTGTGGATCCTTCCTCTGCAGAAGCATCACTCATCCAGAGAGATGGTTTACTGACAGGAACTGGATCCAAGAAGAAGTATTACACAAAGATTGTCTGATGTAGAAGAAGTGGTGTGTGTGTGTGTGTGTGTGTGTGTGTGTGTGTGTGTGTGTGTGTGTGTGTGCGCGTGTGTGTGTGTGTGTGTGTGTGTGTGTGTGTGTGTGTGTGTGTGTGTGTGTGTGTGTGTGTGTGTGTGTGTGTGTGTGTGTGTGTGTGTGTGTGTGTGTGTGTGTGTGTGAAGACATAGCTAGTAAAAGAAGAGCTACAGTTCATTAAAGGAGAAGCTAACACTGATTTTAAGAGGACTAACCCAGTGTAAGCTTGCAGGTCTTTGGTTGAACCATTAGTGGGTGTTTAGCATAGCATGTGTAGGGCTTCCCGCCCTGGACGGTGCCATAGCGAAGGACCAGGATGTTGGACTCTTCTTTTCCGCTTTGGGTTTGACCCCCTGGTTCCTCCCACCATGTTAAGGCTCTAGGGGCCCCTCCATCCCAGGTGCAGAGAAAAGTCACATATTGTCTGTCGCTGGTCATGTTGGTGAAACACACCGGCTCTGCAGGAGGAACATCTGATAGAGAATTTAAAAAAAAAAAGTAGAGAAAAAATGTAAGTTTATTTTTATTGATTTTACTGTTTTTGTTTCTGTTCTTACATGAGCGAGTGGTGCATGTTGTCTGTTGTTTCAGAGCGGGGTGAGAACCCACACATGTAAACATGCTGCTGTTTGTAGAGAGGCTCTGCGAGGACAACGACATGATGGCAGAACTCGTCTGTCCTGTGTCAGTCTGTCTCTGTCCTGCTTGTATCAGGTCTCCAGACCACAGGATGGACGGGGAGGGAAATCCACCGGGCCAGGAGCAGACCAGTTTGAGAAAGGTGTGGTTCAGAGCTGCCTCCACAGAGCAGGAGGGGAACCCATCAGGAGGGTCTGAAGGGAGCAAACATAAAGTGATGTAAAGTGGGATCCACATGAGGAGGGGTGTATGTGAGTTGCGACAATGTTTTAGATTTTGGTAGAAATAAAAAATATACAAATAAAAAAATACGTTTTATAGTAAATATACAATGTGCAGTGACGGGATTGGATCGGCATCCAACCAAAGCAAAGTCGTAAACTTTCAAGCTCATCAAGAAGTCAGACAATTAGAAAAGCTGTCTATCCTCTCTGTCACTTATGACACAATGCAGATTTACTATCTGAGGTTATGAGGAGAAAAAGGAGTGAGACATGGTGCAAGGTCAAAGGTCACACTCACAGAAGACAGTCAGGCTGATTGTTTGTCTGGAACGTTTGTTCAGGTATGAATTTTCTGCCAAACAGGAGTAGTTGCCAGTTTGATTGCGGAATATGTTGCTGATGGTGAACCAAGGCCCAGTGTAGATTTGTGAGTCGTTGTAGAACCAAACATACTGGCTGACAGGATTGGACTGAGCTTGACAAAAAAACAAAATAGTTTCTGTCTCCAGAGAGGAGTATCCATACTTGGTTATTCTGTACGGAGTTATGTCTATCTGAGGAACATCTGGACCAACTGAGGAGAAACAACATGAACATATTAGAGAGATGAAAGCTCCAAACATGGTAGACAAACAATTTCTATCTAGTTCGGTGGTTAAACCTTGAAGAGAGGCACGTTGATTTAAACTACAATTCAAGACTTTCCAGTTTATACAGTGAGAGGCCAGTCAAGGGCAGCACATATGCAACTATTGCCACTTATATGATGGGAATGTCACGATTTTAAATCTATTCCATGAATCTTTAGTTCTGTCATGAAACTTCTGTAATAACCAGAGTCCAAAAGAAAGCAAACCCATTCATACTTACACGTGATGTTCAACAGTAAGCTGTCAGAGCTCTTACTGTTGACAGCGTTACTGACCACACAGTGGTACCAGCCTGAATAGCTCCGGTTGATGTTGTCCACGTTGATGATGCTGTTGTTGCCTGTGAAGTTCCTGACATTTCCACGGAGAGCTTCATGTTGCCATGTGTACTGGATTGGCTCAGACCCGTTTTCCACTTTGCAGTGCATCCACACTCGTGACCCTTCCACTGGAAATTCATCACTTACCAGGACGTATGGCTTACTGACAGGGACTGTTTCAGAAACAAAGTCACTAGTAAGTAAGTCTGTAAATAAAAATGTTACAAAAGGTTAAACGTTCCAGTTTTAACTTTGGCGCCATAACGACCTTTGACACATCCTTGGTATTGTAGGATGGGTTAGGGTTAGGCTTTACTGTTGGCATTGTGAATTCTTTGAATTCTCCAGTTTCACTGCTTTGCGGATGACACCCAGCTCTACATTTCCAGTAAGCCCAACTCAACTCTCCCACCATCCTCCCTTACACTCTGCCTCTCTGAAATCAAATCATGGTTCACCTCTAATTTCCTCAAACTCAACGGCAATAAAACTGAACTTCTTCTTGTTGGCACTAACTCCACCCTCTCAACATCTGACAGCTTTTCTTTAACTATTGACAGCGCCACAGTCTCCCCCTCACCTCACGTCAAGAGTCTGGGTGTCATTCTCGACAGCTCACTTTCTTTTCAGGCTCACATTAATAACTTAATTCGGTCAGCATACTTCCTTCTACGTTCCATTAACCGTCTCCGTCCCTCACTGACCCCTCACACTGCCGCCATTCTCGTCCACAGCCTCGTCACCTCCCGTATCGACTATTGCAATTCACTTCTTTATGGTCTTCCCAACAAACTCCTTCATAAACTGCAACTGGTCCAGAATTCAGCAGCCCGTATTATCACCAGAACCCCTTCCTTTCACCACATCACGCCGGTTCTCCAGCAGCTTCACTGGCTCCCAGTTAAATTCAGGTCCATCTTCAAAATTCTCCTCCATACCTTCAAAGCAATCCACAACCTCTCTCCTCCATATATCTCAGACCTTATAAGTATTCACACCCCATCCCGTTCACTCAGATCTTCTTCTTCCATCCATCTTGTGGTTCCTTCTGCCCGTCTCGCTACCATGGGGAGCAGAGCTTTCAGCCGCTCTGCTCCTCGACTCTGGAACTCACTTCCCCCAGACATCAGGAACGTCAACAGTTTTACCCTTTTCAAAACAAAACTCAAAACACACATGTTTAAATCTGCCTACAACCTCTGATTTTATTGAAATGTTTCTCTCTGTTTTTTCTTCTTTGGGTTTTATTATTGTTTTATTGTATTTTATTACGTGTTTTGTGTAAAGTGACCTTGGGTGTCCTGAAAGGCGCTTTTAAATAAAATGTATTATTATTATTATTATTATTCTTTGGGTATGGATACTTTCATTTTGATGAGCCTTTTTGCATGTATTGGTTAATATTAAGCATGTTTTTGGAACGATTTTGTTACCGGAAGTGCATGCAGTCCTGGCATCGGGTCCATCGGGTTCAAGGGGGGGAATGTCCAGTCTGAATCTTATCTACTACTGACCTCAATAACAAAGATCTGAGGTCACCAGTTCTCTCTGTTGCTTCAGCTGGCAGGTTAATCTAATTGCAAGGAGGGAATCCACTAATATTCTAAACAAAATAACAGATAAAATTCTATTTTGTTCTACACCTGTGCAATGGCAATACAATAATATTGAATCTAACTAAATGAACGAATAAACAAACTATGTTTATTGCCCTCAACAATGAACCAGCACGGAAACCAAGCAGATTGTTGGATTGTTATGTTGAGGGTGCATTTATCAATATTTGCAATTTGAGCAATGTAAGATGTGTTGCAGCTATTCACCCTACAACTATGTCTTGGTTTTGATAGTACCACTAGGATTTCGATTCACACAGGAAGTAAAATATGCACACTTCTGAGGTACCTATGGTTTAAGAGAGACTCAGTAGACTGCCAAAAAAGGGTTGCTAGTAAAACTCCAGATTCCCACGCCAGATGTTTCCTAAGGACATCCTATAGCTAGCTTGTCTGAAAGAGGCCTGGCCAAAAAATAAAAAATAAAAAAGTCAAATAAAAAATAAAAAAGTCAACAGCTGTGCTTTTGTTACAGTGGTAAGCTAAGGCAGGTTGCCCAGATGAGTGCAGAAACACCCACAGAGCTTCTGGGGTGTACAGGTGTGAGTCTGCAGACCGGCATCATACATGTCAGTAGACACACTTTGTGTTACAAGGCTCACTAGAGGAAGGGATTATTTAGGAAACCAAGACAGCTGCTTGAATAACCAATCAGATATGTGGACAGTACTAGAATTTGAATAATTTTAGGAAGTATTAAGTTGGTGCCTTTAATGTGGCGCTATTGTCCATGAGACCATGCCTAAACTAGAACCTTTGCAGCAGGATATTGAAGGTTCAGTCCAAACAAGCTCATGCAGATAGAGCAGATCTTACCTTGGACGATAAGGTACACATAGTAGTAGAAGGCTCTTACTCCGTCTTCATTGTCAAAGAAGGCCTGACAGGTGAACAAGCCCTGAGCAGCCAGAGGCAGTTTCTCAATACTTAAAGCTGCTCTGTTAGAGATGACCGTCAGTGGTCCGAGCATTTCAGCCAGTTTCTGGATCCTCGGCCCTTTCCCCAGATCATACACCACCGCTTTAATGCCATCAGCGCCAGGCTTGGTGAAGCTCCATATGTATATATCAGGTAATTTCTTTCCACATTCCAGGATAACGGATTTGTCCACCACTCCATACACACTGGTATCATTGTAAATCACCTCGCCAGTGTAATTTACCTGAAGACCTAGATTGGAGAAATAAATCAGTCAGGCCTGTAAATGTGCGTGTTTGGGTGAGCAAAAGGAACAGAGATGATGTGTCATGTGCTCTATTAGTGTTCAGGAACAGGATTGATTACACACGTTTGTGAGTGTGTGTGTGTGTGGGGGGGGGGGGGGGGGATCAGTCAGCAGCAAATCCCCAAATAAATGTACTATTACTAGTTTTTGTTATTTTATGATTTTACCTAACTAGTTTAACACACGAAGCTAACGTAAAAACATCAAACAATATCTCACTGTTCAAATTGTTTTAGTTGTTTTCATCTTTGAAAAAAGGGTTTATTAAATTAACCTAAAGTTTTTACAATAATAATGAATCTCAAACTATTAAATGACTATTTTAAATAAAAAACATGCTCTATTTTAAAGATAAATACATAGATAGGTATAAAAAAATAACTTACCATTTGGTGACAGTGGGGTCATCACAGCTGCTGAATTCACCAAACTGGTAGTGAGAAAAAGAAAGACTGGTCCTAGCACTTTGGCCACCATGGTATCATGTTGATCTTGAGTCTAGTAATGTTTTTACCCCCAAACGAAAATGATCAAAAGTTGTCTTTTTTGGATTCTCTTGTCCAGAAATGTCTTGGCAAACCCTGTATGATGAGCACTAACTGAACGAAACTGCTAGTAGGCAGAATGGAAGGGTTACAAAACTGATTTGGGTTAATCTAGCTGTGTTTTTCTGGTCCTCCGTTCTGCTGTCCTCTTTCTTTTCTCTGCAGGGGTAGAATAACATGGTGATACAAGAACATCAATTATACAAAACGTGTGCATGGCTGAGAGGTTTAGACTTCCACATGTGGTAATGCACATACCTGCACATTACCAGGACTGGTTTAAGCAGGAACTGTACTTTTGTCATGGACTTTTTTATAACTGGGCCTTAAAAATACATCTCTGTTTAAAATAGGGCTGTCCCGATCAGGGTTTCTTGACTTTGAGTCCGCGTCCGAGTCATTTGATTTTGAGAATACTGCCGATACCGAGTCCTGATCCGATACTTTTGATACATAAAACAGAATAAAGAAAGCGAAGAAACAGATCCAGAATGTTCCCTATTAACATTTAACAAACAGATCCCTTCTGTGAGGTAGCTTAAACAATCAAGTAGGGTAAATGGCCTGTATTTGATATAGCACCTTCTAGAGTCTTGGAAGGTCACCAGCGGTCCCAAGGTGCTTTACAACCAGTGTTGGGAAAGTTACTTTTAAAAAGTAATTAGTTGTAGTTACTAATTACTTTGTCAAAAAAGTAACTCAGTTACTAACTGAGTTAAGAGATTATAAAATTAACTAATTACCAAGAAAAATAACTACTTACCGTAAATCCTCTAATACAGGCCCGGGCCTGTATTTGACTCAAGCTCATCAAGCTCCAGGCCTTTATTGGAAGGAGGACCAGAATTAGAGGCAGGCCTCAATTTCTATTTGAGCAAAATGAACTAATGGTTCGCTGGAGTTTTTGACAATTAAAATTGCGCCCACATTTTCAAAGTTAAACACATTTCTTTTAACAACGGTAGTTTCTGCTTCAGCCCCCCACCCCCACCCCACCCCCCGCGCGCGCAGCGGCCGCAAACTCACTGATGTGCCTGCAGCCTCTCAGAGTTCCTGCTGCTCTAAACATTAAAATTATTATTTCATTTTCTGTTCCTCACTTCTGATTACCTTCAGTGGTGTCTGTTTGTTGCAACCACCAGGTACAAAAACTAACTTGTTTTTATTTGACTATTTTTCTGTCCTGCCTGTTTATTATCTTCCTGCATCTCCTCTCAACCCTAAAGAAAAACTGCTACCAGGGTTCATATATATTCACCCCTTGTGTTGGGGGACCCCCTAGTCCTGACCGCCGGCACCCCTCTGTTAATGCCACAATATTCTTATTACTGACCTGTGGCCGCAGACGGGATTGGACATGCACACTTCTCATTACCACAATTCCTGAACCATTCAAGATATCATTAAAATTCCAAAAGTGCTGAAAAGATTAAAAATGGGGCTTTCAGTGCATATACAATACATTACGGTGATCTTTGATTTCTTGAAGACATTTTGCTTCTCATCCGAGGAGCTTTGTCAATACGTGAGGGTCAATCCCCTGTAGCTGTGGTGCTTAAGGAGCAGAAACTATCTATGCACACCTCTCCTCCCTACCTGCTGATGAGTCATCAGAGTCGTTAGCCTCTGTTGTGAGGGAATTGTTTTGATTAGATGCGAGAGGGTGTGACCTAGACTGAAACAGTTTGGAGATTAGGTTCAGGGCTATATTGTAGATGCTGGAAAGGTGAAACCTGAGACCTCCCCCTCTACTTAATGTAGGTTTTTCATGTTTGACGTAGATGGCTTCCTTTTCTTCTCTCACAAACCATATCTTCTCTGTCCAGGATGTCCTCTTCAAAAGTGTGTCCCCTGTCCTTCCCGGCTGATGCCATCCCCTCTTCAGTGGGTCAGTCGGGCCCTTCTGCTCCTCCAACTGCACGCTGACGACAATGCCGCCATCGCTAGGCTGCTCCTGAGATCAGAGCTGTGCCGCCTGACCTAGAGGCCCCGGCCCTGCCACCCTATCTGCAGCTGCGGTTCTGTCCAGATGTCTCCTGAGGGTCCTGGTTTCCTGGGGCTCAGTCCAAGCCATCCTGTCCCAGGGTTCTTGTGTCTCCGACTCCCGAGGTCCAGTCTCTTTGCCGCCAGCCTCCTGTTGCCTTCATCTTGCCAGCCTCTGGACCTCATCATTAAAGTTAGAGTTGATTCTTGTGTTTGTTTACGTTGTGATGTTTTTTAGTTCAGTTTTCCTGCCCACGTGGGTTGTTTTTTGTTAATTTAATCCAGCCTCCCCTCCTCTGCGTTTCCTTGTCTCATGTCTGTTTCTTTTTTTTTTTTTTGTGCGTCTTGCAGCACAAGCATCTACTTCAACATCTACCGTTTTGTGACAGGCTGCAGCTGGAGCGGGTAGATGAAGTTGTGCTTGTAAAAAAGACGAGGTCACATTGGTTTTACATACCTGGTTTGGGTTTAAGGAGCCTGGTGTTGCGCAGAAAAACATTCTCAGTAAAATATTCTGGGCGACTTTAAAGTCCTATCTGCAGTATTAGCTTGTTAGTTACACACAGATATCTTTTGAGACTTTTTCTCCCCATTTCCTCATTCGTGTATGTGTGTGTGTGTGTGTGTGTGTGTGTGTGTGTGTGTGTGATTAGATTAATTAAAACTATCTTCTAGAGCTTTGCTCTCAGGATCCAGTGCTTGGTTCTTGTGAGAAATCAGTAACAAAAATAAAAGACTAACATGAAGTCAGTAAATGATTATTAAACAGATTCCAACAGGTTATTTACCTGTAACCAATGAGAGGATGAGTAGAAGGACCTTCATCATTTCTCTGATCTTGATAAACATTTAACTCCACTTGGTCCATCAGCTCTTCTCATCAGTGTTTCCTGAGTGTAAACGTAACCCCACCTCCGCCTTCCTTTTCTCTCGTGATGAGATGAGCTGCTTTCTGATTGGAAATCTGGACCAATCACTTTGTCTCAAGAAATTCTGTAAAAGCCTTAAAAAACTATTTAAATGAACCAGTTGTGTTTCAAAGTCACATAAAATGCTTATGAGTGTTTTTGTGCTTTTGTATTTCACCAGGTTTCAAAACCTTCAGCCTAAAATAAAAATTCATGTTTTATTCTTCATTCTTATGATTCTTTTGTAGGAAACTCTTTATTATGCTGATTAACAAAAACAAAATCCTAAATTTGCTTAAAAGGCGTTGCTCAAAACCAAGGTAAATGCCTGTTTAATACCCCTAAATAATTATAGGTCATTTACAGCAAATAAACTGTCAAGACCGATGTTACACCCCTCTATGGGCTCAGCTAGGAAGGTGAGGGGAATAAACATAAGATGGACCAGTCTAACAAAAAGTGACCCTCGTTGGGGAGAAAAAGGCTTGTCCAAGCAAGACCAAACTCAAAGTTTCCTTTCAAGGATTTTATTACAAAAAGAAAGTACCAAAAGAAGGGCCAAAAACCCTTACCAAACTGAGTTTAAACGAATAACTAAAAATGTCCAGAGGACCAACCACTCTTAAAATTAATCTCCTTTATTTAAAAAGGGAATGAAACAGCAAAAGGGGAAAATCCCACCCTTAAATTAACCAAGGTTTGTCTAACAGACAAAACCAAATGCTGAATTAACTTAGGTTACCCAAACAACAAAAATAGCTCAGGAAACTGAGACTTCAAAAGGGGAATAATCCCCACCTGGTAATTTAAACCACAAGATGGTCTAGCAGACACACCAAAACCAAAATTACCGCTTAAATGCAACTATCCCAAAACACAAAAGGTTCTAAAGCTGCTTCTTTACAAAAAGCCAACAACAACCTGTTAACTGCCAACGGGGAGAGAACAAACGTTGTCTCTGCAACTCCAAACATTTCTCTCCCCTGATGAGCTCCAGCTGGCCGCTTTTGAAGGGCCGGCTGATGAGATAAAAAGTCCCAGCTGCTTGTGCCTGCCGCTCCGGCGCTCTCCATGGTGCTGGAGTAAGGACAACATCCCAGAGCGTAGCTGTCCGTGGTGCTGCGCTGCTGCACAGGGAACGGCGCGGAGCACACCTCTGGGCTTCAAAACGGCTGCGGCCGTAACATCCCCACCCTTAAAAGAAAAAAGGAGGGGGTGAGATAAAGAATCTAAAACCATACCTAAGACACCACCATCTTTTTTCTTAAAACGCAAGATGCATGTAAAACTCAACAGTATCCTCCATTTACACACAACCAGGGCATCCCGCTAACTACCTATGGGGGAGCTTCTCTAACTCAACCCTTGCTCTTCATGCGGGTTAAGGCGGGCAGATTAAGCACATGTGTGGGTGTACACATACAAACCAGCGACGACGAGGGGTGGCCCATTGGCAAGCCCGTCCCCCATCACCCTGGGGTGCTCCCGAGATGTCTGCAGGACACAGACAACACTAGCCTCTTGCCGCAACCCTAGAGAAAACAACAAACGGCAACACCCTAAAGAGGGTGAAGCCCTTGTGCCTACAAGGGGCCCTGGAAGGAGGAGTTAAAACAAATTGTATGCATCTGTGATATGTAGTGGTTATTGGACGCTACAGGTTACCAAAACTTCTGGACAACCCATCAGCAATGATGTTGTTAGTCCCCTTCTTGTGTCGAACCTCGATGGCATATTCCTGTAGGATGAGCGCCCACCGCATGAGCCGCTGGTTCTGGTTATACAGCCTACTGAGGAAAGTCAAAGGGTTATGGTCTGTATACACTATTGTAGGAGAACAACTGGAACCCACGTAAACGTGGAAATGCTGCAATGAAAGGAGTAGAGCCAACGTTTCCTTTTCAATGGTGGAATAGTGCAGTTGGTGTCGGTTGAACTTCTTAGAAAAATAACAGACCGGATGAGCAATACCAGCTGAATCTTCCTGGATCAGCACACTTCCAGCGGCTATAGCGCTGGCATCAACTTCCAGCTTGAACGGCCTGGTCAGATCGGGTGCAGCCAGGACAGGAGCAGAGCACAGCAGCAGCTTGGCAGCCTCAAAAGAGGCTTGGCACTCCGAAGTCCATTCAAACTTCCTTTTGGGACTTAGCTGATCTGTGAGAGGAAGAACAACGGCAGAAAAGTTTCGACAAAACCCCCTATAGTATCCAACCATGCCCAGGAACCGTCTCAGTTCTCGGCGAGTAGAGGGAGGAGGAAACGACATCATAGCCTTCACCTTTTCATGCAGGACCTTTACTTTCCCCTGCCCAACTTCTTTACCTAAGTAAGTGACGGTAGCCTTAACAAAGTCACATTTGGCCAAGTTCAGGGTCAGGTTGGCCTGCACCAGACGATCAAATAACTGAGTGAGAGTGTTGAGGTGTTCTTCCCAGGTGTCTGTATAAACAACAATATCGTCGAGGTAAGCACTACAATGTGAGAGGCCAGAAGTAACAGTGTTAATTAACCTTTGGAAGGTGGCAGGTGCATTTTTCATGCCAAAGGGTAACACAGTGTACTGTAAAAAGGCATCTGGGGTAACAAAAGCTGACATAAGAGAAGCTTCTTCTGTTAAAGGTACCTGCCAATATCCCTTTAACAGGTCCAACTTAGTCACAAACTTGGAAGGTCCCACACTGTCAACGCAATCATCTATACGGGGTAGAGGATACGAGTCTGAGATGGTAACCGCATTTAACTTCCTGTAATCGGTTATAAACCGAGCGGTTCCATCTGGTTTCCTCTCCACCAGACAGGGTGAACTCCAGGGGCTCCTGCTGGGAATAGCAAAGCCATTTTTCAATAAGTACTCCGTTTCTTCTTTCATAATCAGTCTTTTCTCGGGACTAGCACGGTACGGATGCTGTCTAATGGGCTTGGCTTCACTCACCTCAACATGATGTGCTAACACAGTGGTCTGAGTGGGCACATCAACAAACAGACTCTTCCTAGAGTGAATTAACTTCACCAAGTCTCCAGCCATTTCAGGTGACAAATGTGTTATCTGTCCTTCCAGTTCCTTAAGTGCCTCGGAGTTATTTAACCGAGGACTACAACTAGAGGGGAAGTCTTCTCCGACTTCACCAGCTTCCTGTGGTACCATAGGTTTGTTAGCAGCATCTGGTACTAAAACACAAGTTGTTACAGGTTTAGACAGAGGGGAACCATCCTCATAGCGCTTCAACATGTTAACATGACAAACCCTGCTTTTCTGTCTCCTGGCAGGTGTGTGTAGCACATAATTTGTGTCCCCGAGCTTACTCAGGATCTCAAATGGTCCCTCAAATTTGGTGCTGAGAGCCGAATTGGACAAAGGAGTTAGAACCAGTACCTTGTCTCCAACTGCAAAGTTACGTCTGGTTGCCGTCTTATCATACTGAACCTTCATCTTCAGTTTAGCTTTGTCCAAGTGAGTTTTAGCAATAGAGTTTGCTTCCTTTAATCTTTTCTGGAAGAGTTGGACATACTCCCGCACTTTTCTGTCAGGCGGATCAGAAAAAAGAAATCTCTCTTTTAGAGCTTTCAGGGGACCACGAGGAGTGTGTCCAAACACAAGCTGGGCAGGACTAAAACCAAGAGAATCCTGCACAGCCTCACGAGCAGCAAACAACACAAAAGGCAATCCTTCTTCCCACGTTTTGCTTTTACTTAAGCAATACTTTGTCAGCATTGCCTTTAAAGTTTGGTGCCATCTTTCCAAAGCGCCTTGACTCTGAGGATGATACGCGGTTGACATGACATGTGTGATTCCTAAGGTTTTTGTTACCTGTTTGAACAGTTTAGATTTGAAGTTTGTCCCTTGGTCGGTCTGTATTACCTTTGGTAACCCAAAGATGGAGAAGAAATGGGTTAGAGCTCTGATTATAGACCTGGTGGTGATGGAGTTCAGCGGTATGGCCTCCGGAAACCTTGTAGCTGAACACATAAGGGTTAACAAAAATCGCTTTCCTGTTCTAGAAGGAGGTAAGGGTCCCACACAGTCTAAGATGACATGGTCAAAAGGCGTACTCACTACAGGAATGGGCTGTAACGGGGCAGGAGGAATGGGCTGGTTCGGCTTTCCTGTCATCTGACAGACATGACAACGCCGACAGAAGAGAGACACCTCTTTCTTCATCCCTGGCCAAAAGAAATGCTGCAACAACAGTTTATAAGTTTTGTTGACACCCAAATGGCCAGACCAGTCACTCTCGTGTGCCAAGGAGACCACATGTTCTCTGTAAGAGGATGGAACAATTATTTGTTTCACCAACCCCCATTCCATGCCCTCAGCCGCGGGCTGAGGCCAACAACGCACCAGCACATCATTATCTAATAAATAATGTGTTGTAGTTTTGTCTGTTTTATCTGAAGTGGTCACCTGTTCAAAATAAGGTTTCAGAGTAATATCACTCTTCTGTGCAGCAGAAAGGGTTTCTGCCGTAAGTGGAAAAGGTTCTCCTTGCTGAGGATCAGCATCAGCCTTTTCTCTCTGCTCTTCTGCGTCTGATGACGGAACAAATCCAAGTTCATCATGGGCTGTCTGTTCGGAGTCATCACTGAGGAGTCTCATCAGCACCGAGTCACTTAACTGGATGTCCGCATTATTCTGCGTTTGCGAACGGGTGACAGCACAAGCTGGGTAAAAATGTGAATCAGCAGCACAATTTACATGTTCGGCTTGAGGTTGAGGAACTACTTCTAGAAGAGGTAGCACTTTACCTCCAGCAACATCATTCCCCAACAACACATCAACCCCGTTTACCGGTAAATGGTCACAAATGGCAACATCAAAGCAGCCGCTAACGAGCTGGCATTCCAGGTGAACGCGGTGCACCTGGGCAGGCAGGGATTTCATTTCAATTCCCTGTAACAAAACAGCGTACCCGCGTGAACTACTGGCTGAAAATGGGAGTGCGCTGCTCAGTATTAACGTTTGAGACGCACCTGTGTCTCTCAAAATGCGAACGTTTTGCTTGTCTGCATCACCAGGAGTCAACGAGATCTCCCCCGAAAGAATAAAGGGTGCAAAACAAGCATCAGGCTCCCCGGCGGCGCACAAGGGGTTAACCACAGGCGACTTTTTAAGGAATGCAACTTCCTTAGGAGCTGCAGTGGGCTTCCCGTTCTTTTTCTGCAACATAAAACAATCCTTAAGAACGTGTCCCGTTCTGTGACAATAGTAACAGGTACGGGTTTCAGGATTTCCGTTTTGAGAGCTTCTTTTTATGGATTTCTTCATCAAAACGGGCTGAACGTCTTTTCTCTCATCTCTCCTCACAATCTCTCTGTGAGTGAGTGTGAATTCGTCCGCTAAAAGGGACGCAGCTGATAAAGTGCTGACTTTTTGTTCGTTTAAGTAGGTTACCAGTCTCTCAGGCAGCTTACGTTTAAAATCCTCCAAAAGGATAAGCTCTCGGAGGTCACTCAAAGTTTTAATTTTTGTGGACGCACACCATTTATCAAACAGCATGCTTATTTCACGTGCAAATTCCACATGTGTTTGTCCAGCACTTTTCTTAGCTTGTCTGAATTTTTGACGATAAGCTTCAGGGATTAACTCATACGCTTGTAGTATAACAGTTTTCACTCGGTCATAGTCCAGACTATCTGTGACAGGGAGCGCAGACAGAACTTCTAAAGCTCTGCCGCTCAGCTTGCACTGGAGCAGCAGAGACCACACCCCGCGCGGCCACTGCAACGTCTCCGCAATTCTTTCAAAAGCTACAAAATAGCTGTCAACCTCGGTCTCTCTAAATGTAGGCATTAAGGAAATGCACTTACTAATGTCAAAGGCCGGGGTTGTGGCGGGTTGCGGAGCTTTGGTGGGCGTGATATGAAGTCCAGGGTTGGAAAGCTGGGCTTCCAGTTCCAATTTCCTTATTCTCACAGCTGTGTCAGCTTCAATCTCCATCCTCCGAACCTCCAGTTCCATCTGGAGTCTTTTAGCCTGGGCTCTCTCCTCTCTTTCCATGTCCAGACGTGCCAGCCGCACCTGCAGTCGTGCGTCTCGAGATCCTTCCGTCGGCGAACCTGGGGAGGTCGGAACAGACTTTCGTACGGTTAGAGGAGTTTTTCCTGTCTCCATCGTCTCACCCTCATGATCCTCCGCAGCAGCAGGGACTTCAGGATCGTCACATTCATCAGGATCTGCAGGAGATCCTTCTGGTTCCGTCTTTGCACCAGACTCATTCTCAGTCTTTAAAATCCCCATGTCCTCCAAATGCTCCACAATGAGCAATTTCAAGTCTTTTTTCAGCACAGGGTTTGGGATGTCAAGAGCAAGGTTGACAGCTATCTGCAGAAGGTCAGCCTTGCGGCAACGCTCCAGCACCTCACGGGATGGAGCCTCCATAAATGTCTCCACACAAAACTGAGCCATGTTTAAGCACAAAACAAAATGACACAACACAAAACAGCGTGGGTTTTGTGTCTTCACAAAACCAACAAAGAGCAAATGTTAAAACTAGTCCAAACGTTTGGCACGGGCTTAACTGATCTAAAACAGGCTATAACCGTGTAATAAAACAGCTATAAATCAGTGAATTCCCGGACGAGCCCCCATTTATGTTACACCCCTCTATGGGCTCAGCTAGGAAGGTGAGGGGAATAAACATAAGATGGACCAGTCTAACAAAAAGTGACCCTCGTTGGGGAGAAAAAGGCTTGTCCAAGCAAGACCAAACTCAAAGTTTCCTTTCAAGGATTTTATTACAAAAAGAAAGTACCAAAAGAAGGGCCAAAAACCCTTACCAAACTGAGTTTAAACGAATAACTAAAAATGTCCAGAGGACCAACCACTCTTAAAATTAATCTCCTTTATTTAAAAAGGGAATGAAACAGCAAAAGGGGAAAATCCCACCCTTAAATTAACCAAGGTTTGTCTAACAGACAAAACCAAATGCTGAATTAACTTAGGTTACCCAAACAACAAAAATAGCTCAGGAAACTGAGACTTCAAAAGGGGAATAATCCCCACCTGGTAATTTAAACCACAAGATGGTCTAGCAGACACACCAAAACCAAAATTACCGCTTAAATGCAACTATCCCAAAACACAAAAGGTTCTAAAGCTGCTTCTTTACAAAAAGCCAACAACAACCTGTTAACTGCCAACGGGGAGAGAACAAACGTTGTCTCTGCAACTCCAAACATTTCTCTCCCCTGATGAGCTCCAGCTGGCCGCTTTTGAAGGGCCGGCTGATGAGATAAAAAGTCCCAGCTGCTTGTGCCTGCCGCTCCGGCGCTCTCCATGGTGCTGGAGTAAGGACAACATCCCAGAGCGTAGCTGTCCGTGGTGCTGCGCTGCTGCACAGGGAACGGCGCGGAGCACACCTCTGGGCTTCAAAACGGCTGCGGCCGTAACAACCGACAATGGAGTATTTTTATATTTTTAATGTAAAAAGCATTTTGTGTTTTATCATATTAAACTGGGACTTTAGTTTGTGTTTAACCAGGTTTGACTTCTACATCTTTAATGAAATCCTGGCATTTTGCTGCTTATATAATCAAATAAATTAAAATAATCAAATCAAATCTAACAACAAAATACTATTATGATCATTTCGAAAGTATAAGTGAATGACTAACAACACAAATGCTTCAAATGAATAATAACTCATTAAAATTTACATGAAATGTTAATATTTACTGGTTTCGTGACCTCTGGCTAAGTGATCCTGTAGCACAGCGCTCTCCAAGGATGGGGTTTTATTGAAGATTCAGTTCATTCTGCTGGTTTCCTGTTGATACATTTACTTTAATAAATCATTTCTATAATCTTCTGAACCAAATAATCGTGAATAAGGTCGTTGGTGTTTAAGTTTGAAAAAGATTCTGTGAAGACAGGATGATGCTTGAAGGCGTTTGAGAGTTTATGCTCCACCAGTAAACAGCTGTTCGCTCGAATAAATAATCTAATATTAATGTTTCTACAAGTTTTAGTTAAAATCAGATGATTCACATCCACTGTGATTATTTTTCAGACGTTTGCGTCTCTTTGAATTCGCTGATGGTTTGTTTGAATTAAATCATCTAAACTTTACAGTTTTAGTCTGATCTGCAGGTTTTGAGGCCTTGAAGTCAGAAGTGTATGGCTGTGGAAAAGGATGGGTGGAACTCATCTGCAAATATCCAGACACAAACCACATTTATCAGCGCGTTGGAATAGTTGGTAGTCGCACTAAACAGCACTTGAACAAACGAGTGGGAAAGACTGAACCGGTTTTCTTTGTACCATGACACAAAAATAAAACTCATGTTTCTGATCACAGATCTGACACACAAGGACAGAGGCGCACAGACGTACACTTAATCAGTCAGCTGAGTCCGTGCAAGTTAATATTACAGTTGGTAATGAAATGGTTTGGGGAATGCGTTTAACCCAAGACATGCAGAATCACACACTCACAGATCTTATGCTAAAAAAAAAAAGAATCTTTATTTTAAAACGGGAACTGAAGGTGCACTGGAAACGCCCAGTGGAGATCGAGAATGGGAGCGCAGCATCTGAGGAGGGGAGACCAGATACAGGTGAGTCCAGGAAGGTAAGTCTAAACTTGGTGGGTGCAGAGAATAGACTTACTGGGAGTAGGGGAGCGTAGGAATGAGGGAAGGTAGGTTGGGTACCGGGGTGAATCCAAGTGGGGTGTCCAGGAGAGGGAGCGAGAGGAGTGCAGGAGAGCGGGCCGGCCGGGAGGAATGGAGAACGGTGAGAGCTGCGTCCGGAAATCCTATGGGGCACAGGTGAGTAATCCTGAAGAGTCGCAGAAAACCAGAGAAGTAATCCAGAGAAGTCACAGAAGTCCAAAAATGTTCCAAAACCTGGTAACGGGTAAGCACAGGGAAAAGATCTATAGGTTCACAAAAAATCCTAGAAACACTAGAGCACAAAATCCAAGAGTCGCAAGAGGGCAGGAAACTACCAAGCTGTAGTAATCATCCGGCGTCGAGGAGTGTTCTCCATCCTCCTTTTGTATCCAGACCCGCTGATTGCAAATTAGCTGCAGCTGGAGCCTCCCCCTCCTGAAACACACAACTCAAAGATGGGAAAATGAGGAGGACTCACCCCGGCACATGACAGGTAAATAGCATCTGTGCTTTTGTTTTATTACATTTATTGTTTTTACTGCTTTGAGTGTTTCTGTTGCGGTTTTGTTTTGCACTTTTGGTATCTCAAATAACAAAAAACATGTCATTCAGCTGTTACTTCTTATTACTCGTGTGTGTGTGTGCATTATTACTGTGTTTCAATAGGTTTTTGTTTCCTATTACAGGGGAAAATGTCTGTCAGACAGTTAATCAGCCAGAACAGCTGAAACCACCACCAGGTGTGATTATCCAGATCAGAAACAGTCAAGGATCAAGTTCATCTGCAAGGAAAATAATTGAATCTGTGCTGAAATATTATCAACATCATCCTCTAAGAGGAGCGTTTACCCTTACAAACACCAGCAGGCTTCAGCAGCTAAGAGTCTCCACATGATGATGGTGCTTACTGGTGTGGAGAGAAAGAAAAGGATGGAAGTTCCCGAGCTGGACTCACAAAACTAAAGGTCAAAGGTGAGAAATTCATATGATCAGTCTTTGGGTTGTGATTTAACATGAATTAAGACTTAAACTCTACTTTTCCACAGACATAAAGGCCTTCAGAAAGTCACCAGCTGCTGGAAAGCGTGTCTCCACCTGACCGGGCCGTCCCAACGGCCGTTTTCAGGGACCTTCTGAGTACCTGCTCTGGAGTAGGTACTCAGAACGGCCCGGTGGAGTAGCTGAGCAGAACCTCCGGCTAACTCATGATTGGTTGTAACTTGGTAGGAAATGACATCAGCAGACGTCCAAAACAATCGGCAGCAATAAAATTAGAAGAGTAGCTGGTGAAGCAGAATGGAAGGAAAAAAGGGAAAAAAGCAGCGATCACTTTTAAAATATAACTCCCAAAACTCGGTGGAATTCCACCACAGCTGTTGGAAGAAACGGGGACATTCCCCCACAGACTTAATTAACGGAGCTTGTCTCGCAAAACTCAGAGCTGCTCTTGTCCTCTGAATGGATTAAATTATGATATACTTCTATAAAATAAATGCTTTTAATATTAATAATGTTACTTTATTGGGGCTGATCAGTGACATCACTCACTGCCAAAGCAGCCGTGATACGCTGACGTCTGTGCAAGTTCTGAAAGGGCTGGATTTGAATGAGACACAACAGCTGAGAGGACTGGGACATCCTATCTCCTGGTTCATATCCCCATCCCAGGAACTACCCTGGAGATCTGGTAATGGAAACATGCCTAATGACGATTTAAAACATCTTACAACATTCACCTGTAAGGGAGAAGATCCTACTACATGTCAGCTTCTTGTAAACACAACAAAACTAAATATGGACCACAGATTTTTAATGAAAGAAGCTGAAACAAACAAATTCGCCATAACAATCAGAGACGTAACAGCTGATTCTGGGTGCTACTGGTGTGGAGCTGAAAACACAGACGAACAACGCAGCTAAATATTCACCCAGAGAATGTCCTTAACTGTTGGCGAGTTGTGATGTTTTAATCTGACCCACGTCCGGTTTGTGGAGTTACTCTGATTAATGCCGAGCTCACATTTTTCACACATCAGAGAGGATGGCAGCTGGATGAGACACATCTGGAGAGTTTAGTTTTTGTTTTCCTTCAGGACCAGCAGTCGCATCTCCTGTAACTTCTAAAAGTCCAACTAAAACTGGTAGGAGATTATTATTATTATTATTGTTATCGTCATGAATTTCCACCATTTTTAAGAATGACTGGTGATTATTTAATGTTGTTTTGCAGGCGACTCAAAGAAAAGAAACAAATGTAATGGTCTGTGGAATCCTGTTGGTGCTGCTTCTGGTTATTATCACAGCAACAAACATCGTCTACAAGCGTAAGACTTTTAATCACTCTGTTGTTTACAACATAGAAATCTTACATATGACATTCAAACGTAAGATCACAATGTTTGAATGCTTAATTGTGATAATTATTTAAGCTCTTTCTTAGGTTTAAAAACAAAACGTAAAAGAAAATGATGGAGTCATTTTAAGGAGCTGACATTTGTTGCATCAGTTCCCTAAATTAGAAACGTGATAAAAAATGTAACTTTATCTCTGTCATCAAAGCGCAGGAAGCTGCTGTTTTTATCTGAAACAACAACAACAAAAGCCTCCAATCACATATAAAAACATGATAGCACAAAGTAATTTATCAGTTGCATGAGACAAAATCTGAGTTTGCAGGTCTGCAAGCTTAAATTGTGAGTTTTTTTTTCTGCCTTCTTCTTTCTTTCTTGAAAAAGTTGCAGTGTCCACCCGGCTTAAGTCCCCATAAACATTGAACACTTTTAACCATAATGTTTATTTGGATAAAATCTAATTTACCTAAATGGACCAAAATAAGGACAATTAAAGAAACTGACTCTGACATGAAGCATGTATGGTGCTGCAGCCAGCTGCTGTTAGATAGCTGCCACTAGCAGATCTATGATTACAAGTATGATTCAAGTGTGAGTGCCTGTGATACGTGCATGTCACTCTCTTCTCATTCAGGATGGGCTCCAGAGCTGCCGGCTTGATGCTGGCAGCGATGGACGATGATCGCCATCAGACACGTCAGCACGCTGAGCTTCAGAGCCCGCTGGTTCTTCCTCAGGAAGGAGCCCAACAGAGACAGAGCCTCTGGCAGGATGGGGACAGGTCAGCTTGAAGAGGAAGGGAAGTTTTTTTTTCACGTCTCTAGTTTGTCTTTTGTTGACAAATATGTGTGCTGAACCTTTAACTGACCTTTTATCCCCACAGACCACCTCACGGAACCTCAGATCCACATCTGAAAACCTCCCGACTGTTCCTCGAACCAGACTGAAAACCAAAGGGGACAGGGCCTTTCAGACTATTGCCCCCAGACTTTGGAACAGTCTGCCTTCAAATCTCTGTCTCTAACACTGTAGAGGTCTTTAAAAATCATCTAAAAACTCACCTTTTCATCCAGGCGTTCCCTCCCTAAATGTTCTAAAAGATGGCTTTGTTCGGGTTCACACCTTCACTTTGTTTTTACTCGTGATTTTATTTACTATTTCATCACTGCTATTGTTTTTCCTGATGTTTTTATTGGTTAGAGGTATTTGCCCTGATCTTACTCATGTTGTGCAGCGCTTTGTGATTTATATCTGTGAAAGGCGCTCTATAAATAAACTTTTACTTACTTACTTTACTTAACAGGGAAGCAGAAATGAGGGTGCTGGTTCTAACGGCAGTTAGCTTTGTTATCTCCTTTTATAATCTCTCCAGAAAGATGGCCAGGACCCCCTGAAGCTCCGATCCCAGGTGGTCTCCAAGGAGACACACCAGGTGACCTATGCAGGAAATGCCTCTTTCCTTCACTTCCTGGTTGATGTCTGCTGCTTTGAGCCTCTTCACCATTACAAAAACACCTTCGGGAAGAGTTTTATGGAGAACAGGTGACCAAATAAAACACATCTGGACTCAAACAGCTGATCCAAAGCGAACACATGGAAGGATGAAAACAAGAATAAAACAAAGTCTGCAAGAACAAAACATTTCTTCATGCTTTAATTGATTTTCTGAAGGAACCCGACTCCTTCTCGTCTCACAGGTTCTGGCAAACCCGTTTATGAAACCAACACACATTAAAGCAATAAGGTGAAGCAAAGCAGTTTCCTGTTAACATAAATCAAGAATTGTCAAAGAGAATTAGTTTTAAACTTCTGCAGAAAACTTCCTCGGCCGGGGCCAACACCCCTCTTTGATATACGGCTTTAGGTCAAACGCTGTAGACACGGCTGTCGGTTCCTGAGGTCTCCTCAGTTTTATCAGCTGCTGAGTGACCAGCAGGGCCTCAGATGTGATCTGATGAAAGCTGTCCTCCACACACACACACCAGGACAGCAGGGAGCAGAACCTGCTGGAGACGCAACAGCATGACACCCAATCAGAAGTTTGGTCTTCAGTGGCCTCTAACTAGGCTTTTATTATACGAAGATTCAGTTTTAATGCGTTTGTTACACCCCTCTGTGGGCTCTGCTAGGAAGGAGAGGGGCATAAACATAAAAAGGACAAGTTTAACGCAAAGTAATCCTAACGGAGGAGAAAAAGGCTTGACCAAGCAAAAACCAAACTCAAAGTGTCCTTGTCTTTACAAAGGTTTTATTAAAAAGAAAGGAAACCAAAAGAAGGGGCCAAAACCCTTACCACAAAATTAACCAAGTTAAAATTAATTAATTAACTGAAAATGTCCAGAGGACCAACCACTATAAATCCTAAAATTAATCTCCTTTATTAAAACGGACTGGAACTGTGGGCAAAATCCCCACCAAGTAGTTAAAATGTTTGTCTAAAAGACAAACCAAACAAAAAGGTACTAAAGTAACTTAATTTGTCAAAACACCAAAACTACTAAATAGCTCTGCTATATTTAAAATGGGAAACAGAGACTCCAAAAGAGGAAAAACCCCACCTGGTAATTTACCAAAGGTAGTCTAAGAGACTCACCGAACCAAAAATTACCGGTTAACTAAGAATATCTCAAAACATCAAAATTCCTAAGATTACTTTTCTCAAAAGTAAGCCAAGCAACCTGGTTTTAACCACAAGACCAAGATAACCACAAAGGGGAGAGAACACACGTTGCTGTTGCAACCTACAAACATTTCTCTCCCCTGATGAGCTTCAGCTGGCCGCTTTTGAGGGGCCGGCTGATGAGCTGAAAAGTCCCAGCTGGACGTGACGGCTGCTCTGGCGCTGTCCATGGTCCTGAAGTAAAGACAGCTTCCCAAGGAGCAGCGGTCCAAGGTGCTGCGCTGCTGAACTGCTGAACATGAAAATGGGAGTGCAACACACCACTGGGCTCCAAAACGGCAGTGGCCGTAACAGTGTTCTAAAGGGAACCACTGAGAAGAACCTGCATGTGCCGCTGAGAGGTTTGTGGAGGGTGTGAGAGGAGGAGGACGTTAAAGAAGGAGAGAGCATCAATCCTCATGGTGGAGGAGGTGAACTTATCTGTCAGGGAGAAGATGATGCCTGGAGGAAAGAGGTAGTCCTGAAAACTTGAACGTTTTTGTTGGAGGAGTACTACTGTCCGTTTATCCAGACTCCTGCTCCTCCTGCACCTGCTGCAGCTCTCGCTGCTGCTCCTCCTGCTCCAACTCCCTGCTGCTGCTTCTCCTGCTGCTGCTTCTGCTGCTGCAGCTCCCGCTGCTGCTACTCAAGTTTCTGCTGCAGCTCCCGCTGCTGCTCCTACTGTTCCTGCTGCTGCCAATACTGTTCCTGCTGCTGCTGCTCCCACTGCTGCTACCTCTGCTCCTGCTGCAGCTCCCTGCTGCTGCTATTCCTGCTGCAACTCCCCTCTGCCGGTCCTCCAGCTCCCACTCTCACTCATCCTCCTTCAGCTCTTCCTCGTGTCTTATCTGAAAAAAAGACATAACAAGGTTAAAGAGCTGGATCTACCAACACTGGTTTTTCACCCGTTTCTCAATAAACAACATTCATAACATTCCAACACCCTTTTTTCCCAGGATCAGTAATGATGAAACAGTGAATATTTTCACCTAAAAACATAAATGAACATTTTTGTTTCAATAGTAAAAGTGTCTCAGAAAAATCCTGCTAAACTTCTTGTGGCCTCAGATCTAAAGGAGCGGTCTCCCATCCCAGCATCTGCAGCCCCAGTGCACGCCAAAGAACAACCACATCATCTGCAGGAGGCAGAGATGAGATCCCAGGATTCCCAAACCACAGGTTCTCTTTTCCACAGGTTCTACCAACAAGATCGGAGACCAAAGAACGTCCTAGCAGAGTTCAACCCGCTCTGGGAACAAGCTTGACTTTGTGGTAATAATGTGTTCAAACTCTGGGGCTTTGACGTGATTTCATGTCAGATGATGATTCCACTAAACATGGATGTTCTTAGCTGCATCGTGAGTAGATGTTGTGTTTTAGTGTTCTGTGTATTACCCTGATGTTCTGCTCCACAGCCTCCATGATGAATGCTAGAAGCGTGTTCCAGAGGATGATCTGGGAGATGATGACGAATGAAACAAAATAGATCATTGGGATCCATTTGTCTCTGCCAACGCAGGAGTCGTCTCCGGGTCTGCATGGTCTGCTGGCGTCCTGCATTACATGAGAGACAATGTCGTTCACTCTCTGGCGGGCAGGCATGAGCGGCCAGAGTCAACGTGGTGAAATGCATGTGTGAGTTTAGACGTACGATCCAGAGGTCACTCCAGTTGTCGCCTGTGAATATCCTGATGACCGTCAGAAACGCATGTCCAAAGTGTTTAAAATTAGCGTAGCGGTCCAGGCCGATGCAGGGGTAGTCCTCAGAGCATTCTGGTCAACACACATGAGATCATGGATGTTACTACATCTGCAGTGTGTGTGTGTGTGTGTGTGTGTGTGTGTGTGTGCGCGCGCTCGCATGTGTGTGTGTGTGTGAGAGTGTGCATGTTTGCGTATGTGAGAGTGTGCATGTTTGTGTGTTTGCATGTGTGTGCTTTTGAAGAAACTAACCCAAAGTGCTGAATGCATCCACCCCAACATTGGCGTACACCGCGAGGACAAACGCCAGCAAGACACAGAGGGGGAAGATCTGCAAACAGAGCATTTGGTAATCCAGACAAAAAGCTGAATGTTTTCCAGGAGTGCTAAAGGATAAACATTTATAATAAAACTCCCCAAAAATATGGGAAAGAAAAGTGGGAGCATGACCTGACAGAGGATCACCAGGACGCCGACAGACTGAACACACAGAAACAGTCATTGAACACACTTGCAGATGGAGACTTTTAGACTCAGATGTGTGTGTGTGTGTTACCGTGGTCTGATGCCTCATATCCACACCCATCAGCACCACGCTGAAGAAGGCGGACAGGTTTATCGCAGCCTTGTAGCGAGGGTCAAACAGAATTGCTTGTGCCCTCATCTGCAGCAGCGTGTACCTCGTCCGGCGTGTCTCTAAAACACACAAGTGAAAACTACATTCACCCACTAGTGGAAACACTAAACACCTTCAGGCTTCTGTGATGACAGAGATCAGCACAGGTGGAATAGACCGCCACTCGTTTACCGATTCTACGCAGGGACCACAGCTGCTCCCTCCGACGAATCAAGAAGTACTGTTGACCCTCTGAAGCCGCTCCGATGAACATAGCCGTCAGAAAGAAGCTCAGCAGCATGAAGCTGACAAAGTAGATGGCTGCCCAGGGATTGTTGTTAAGCACCGGCTGAAAAAGAGTTTGTTATTACGCAGCTGTCCCAAAGACATCTAAAATGTCTGTTAGACCCACTGAGCCACTCGCGATGGTAGAGTCTGGGTTTGACCAGAGAACATAAGCAAATAACCATTTCAGGCATTAAACATGAATGAAATAGCTGAGAAGTACCTGTTGATCAACTCCAACAGAATTTATGCCGTTGTACATGATATGTGACCATCCGTCCTTTGTGAACATGATCGACATGGTCAGCATTCCCTAAAACAGGGATTCCCAAAGTGGATTATTAAGTTTTTAGAACAACACAAATAACTACAAATCAGCACAGTCAGATATAAACAAGAAAAGGAAAAACAAATACAGGTACATGAGTTACAAATATATATATATGTCTGGGTCAAAATACGTACAGCGTTTCACATTTGAAGTCAAGCGAAAGTAACAGGGGGGGGGGGGGGGGATGCAGACATTAATCATGATGTTTAAAAGCAAAATGTGACCCCCCTTTATGTAATAACACAGCAAGGTCAAAAGGTAAGTGATCAAGCAACGGCTGCCATGTCCTACAAAATGCATTACAATTGCCCTTTATGACGGCACTGAGGCGCTCCATTGGCAGCACCTTAAACATTTCTCTGTACCATTGTGTAACAGTGGGAGGCTGTATCCGAATCCATTGAAACAGTACACATCGCCTCGCTAAATGTAAAAGTTTACCTAACAAGAGCATCTGTACAGAAGACAGAGAGAGCCCTTCTATAGACAGACCCAGAACGAACAGCACAGGGTTCAGTGGGATCATTTGATGAAATATGGAGCGAAGCTCTATAACAATATTTTCCCAAAATCTAAAAATTAAAGGACATTGCCATATGCAATGATAATATGTCCCCACACCCGTATTGCACTTTACACAAAGAGGAGAAATCTGAGGATGAATTTTATTTAGAAACTCTGGTGTTCGCTGGAGTCTATGTAAAATTCTGTAATGGCTTTCCTGGAGTCTGTTACAGGAAAACAATTTCTTGGCAGATCTAAAAGTTTTGGACCATGCTTCTGTACTAAGCTGAACTTTGAGGTCGGTCTCCCACCGAACCCTGGCCTTATCAGTGGTCACAAAATTCAAAGACAATAATTTCCCATAACAAAGAGAGATAAATTTCTTGTTTGTGATTATTTCCTCATTAAATTTAAGAAGAAAGCTTTCAATAGGATTTAAAACTGGCTGATTAGCTGGAAATTTAAGGGAATTTACAAAATGTCTTACTTGTAGGAACCCAAAAAAGTGTTAATGTGGTAAATTATACTTAATTTGAATTTGATTAAAGGCCATAAAACTACCCCTATCAAACAGATCGCAAATAAATCTTATATTTTTAGAGTGCCAAACATCAAATATACTAATGCTAATACCTGGGGGGAAAGCTTTATTCCTAATTAGAGGCTGCAGTGCACTAGAAAAACCTCTTCTTCCGACGTGGGCAGCAATATTATGCCAAACCTTAAGTGTAGACATCAAAATAAAATTATTTCTGACACCAAGAGGAAGGTCAGCCAGATCAATAGATAAGAGACTAAGAGGCGATAGAGGGTCACAGCACCAAGTATCCACTAGTGGCTCATCTGGGTACAAAAAGGAGTGTAACCACCCTGAAATTATTTGTGCATGGCAAGCCCAGTAATAATATAAGAAGTTAGGAAGTGCCTGCCCCCCCTCATCTGTAGGTAGTTGTAAAATCTGTATCTTAAGTCTAGATTTCTTCCCATGCCATATAAATTTAGAAAGATATCCCTCAATCTCTGAGAATGTTTTCCTGTTGATCCTGAGAGGCAACATTTGTATGGGATATAATATTCTGGGTAAAACATTCATTTTGATTAAACTTATTCTACCCATCCAAGACAGGGGGAGATCAAACCACCTATTGAGGTCATTTTTAATTGAAGCCACAATAGGCTTAAAGTTCAACTTGCACAGCTCAGTTGTATCTGCGGACACCCTGATACCTAAATATGTAAAACCTGTGGTTGACCACCTGAAAGGAAAATTAGGAGGAATGTCCCACCTCCCCCCATCACCCAGTGGCAAAGCTTCAGATTTATCATAATTTATTTTGTAGCCTGAAAAAAGGCCAAATTGATTAATGATATGTGTCAGTGCAGGAATAGAGGTTTCTGGCTTAGTGAGAAAGAGCAACACGTCATCCGCGTAAAGGGAAATTCTGTATTCAGTATTTAACAAGGTTACCCCACAGATCTCAGGGTCAATTCTTACAGCCTCTGCCAGCGGCTCCAATGCTAGTGCAAACAGCAAGGGAGAAAGGGGGCATCCCTGACGCGTTCCTCTACCCAGTGGGAAAGCATCTGAAACCGAGCCGTTAACCAGTACCCTTGCAGCTGGGGCCTCATACAACAGTTTGACCCACTTGACAAACTCAGATCCCAACCCAAATCTTTCCAAAACATCAAATAGATACTCCCATTCCACCCGATCAAATGCTTTTTCAGCATCCAATGAAATTGCAAGAGCCCTATAATTAGTGTTCTGAGAGAACTGCACAATATTTATGAGTCGATGTACATTGGAGCGGGAGTATCTATTTTTGACAAAACCCGTTTGGTCAGGCTTTATCAGAACTGGCAGAACCTCCTCCAATCGTCTAGATAAAATTTTGGACAAAATCTTGCAATCTACACCGAGTAAACTTATAGGTCTGTAAGATGTACACAGATCTGCAGGTTTATCCTTCTTTAAAATCAGGGATATACGGGCAAGGTTTAAGGTGGGTGGGAGTGTGCCCCTTTCAAGAGATTCTATATACATGTTCAATAAAGGACCCACCATGTGTTTGGCCATTTTTTATAAAACTCTGGCCCAAACCCATCAGGGCCTGGAGCTTTTCCACTCTGTAAGGATTTGATTGCATCTAAAACCTCCTGCGTCCTAATAGGACTGCAAAGATCTAATCGACTTTCCTCTGATAGTACAGGAAGATTAACTTTATCAAGAAACGGTTTCCTAACGTCTGCAGTATTTTGACACTCAGGTGAATATAAGTCCTGATAGAACTCTTTCATTATTTTGCTGATGTACTTAGTCTCAAATTGTAAAACACCATTCTTATCTTTTAGAGAGGGTATTGCATAAGAGCCCTTTTTCCCCTGGGCAAGTAAGCGTCCAGGTTTGTTGCCCGATTCAAATAATCTATGCTTTGCATAAAACATTGCAGTTTCTGCTTTCTGAGTTAGTAGTTGGTCCAGGGCTGATCTAACTGCATCCAATTTTTTAAGCACAGAAACAGACGAGGATTTCTTAAACTCTCTCTCCAAATTAGTAATATCGCGTTCAAGTACTAATTGTTTGGCTAAGTTGCTCTTCTTTTTCGCTGAGGTGAAAGAGATAATAGAGCCCCTGAGAAATGCCTTACCTGCCTCCCATAGAGTAGAAGCACTAACCCCTGGTAAGTCATTTGTAGAGAGAAAAAGTTCCCACTGATCTTCTAAGTATTTAACAAATTCAGGGTCACTAAGGAGAGCTGGATTTAGCCGCCAGTGTCTAGACAAAGGATCATAATAAGTTGGTAAGAACTCTATTGAGACTGATGAGTGGTCTGAGAGAGTGCATGTGTTGATCAAACAACCCCGAGTTCTGTCAAGGGCAGATCTAGAAACAAACATGTAATCAATTCTGGAAAAAGAAAAATGGGGGCGTGAGTAAAATGTAAAGTCCTTCACATGCGGATTACAAACTCTCCAGGCATCAAAAAGACCAAGATCTGAGCAGACGTCCATTGTAGCCTTTGCCACCTTTGAAGGCGGTCGACATTTTGGTGGATTATAATCAGTTTCAGGATTCAAACCGCAGTTGAAATCCCCACCAATTATTACGTGACTTGGACACACAGAGGAAGTTTTCGCCAGAAAGTTTGAGTAAAACGATCTATCAAAAGTATTTGGTGCATAAACACTTCCCAATAGAATTTGTTCCCCATATAACAGCCCAGTTATCAGAATAAATCGTCCGTCCGTATCCCTTACAATAGCATTTAGAGTGAACGGTAGATTTTTATGGATCAATATTGCAACCCCTCTACTTTTAGAGTTGAAAGAAGAAAAATAAATTTGTCCCACCCAATCACGCTTGAGTTTTAAGTGTTCAGAATCTGTGAGGTGGGTCTCTTGCAGTAATGCAATCTGCACTCTATCTTTTTTGAGTGAGGAAACTATTTTGCGTCTCTTAATAACGTGGTTAATTCCCTTGACATTGAGAGTCATAATTTTAATGTTACTCACTGTATAAGATGTCAGTCATTGGACAAAAATCGTCAACCCAAAGCAAACAGAAAGAACCATCATAATAAACACACTGTAAAAGATTTAACCCATGACCTGGACTGGCCGTGCTGACATGAACAAAACCATCGTAAACGAATGGCAAGGAAATCTTCACACACACAACAAATTGCATACGAATATAGGAATTAGGATAGACGTCAAAATATCACAAAACAAACACACACACACACACAAAAGGAAATCAAGAACGAAAGAGCCACCCACTGGGTGGTATTACAAGACCAGTGTAGCCAAAAGAAGTTTCAATCCACAGGGGAAAAACAAAACAGAACCCCACCCCCGCTTCCCAAACCTGAATAAGATCAGGTTACTGTCAGTTGTGAAAAAAAGAGAAAAACTGAAGACTGAGTAAACAATTAATACTTTATACTAGATATTGGCCCTAAAGCCATTTTAGGAACAAAAGACGAACAAACCTCTATTTTCCCTTTAAACTGTCTCTCTTCCATCAGGCTGCATTAAACATATTGGACTTACGCATCCTGCGGCGTGCTGAATCCATGTGTGGCAAGGTGGATAAACGAGGGCCCGGGCGGGATTCGATCCCCAGACTCCTGGGTGAGAGTCATACGCTCTAACCAGTCAGCCAAAGGGACATCCCCTTGGCCAAGTAGCCAGGGCGCATGATCAATCGGGACATCACATCTTCCCCCCTCTTTCCACAAGCACGTCCTCGTGCTCCCGCGCAGGGTGCCACGAACTTCACATCCATGGACCTACTTCACCGTACTACATGGATCCTGCCAACAACGCCAAATGTGGCAAGGTGGATAAACGAGGGCCCGGGCGGGATTCGATCCCCAGACTCCCGAGTGAGAGTCATACGCTCTAACCAGTCAGCCAAAGGGACATCCCCTTGGCCAAGTAGCCAGGGCGCATGATCAATCGGGACATTGTGACAGGATGCTCACACTGTCACACATGCCATGTTCCAAGTTAAATCCAACAGTGCCACAGTTTGTACAGGACAAGTATCAGTTGTCTTTTAATCCAGCGCATTGATGAAACTTTGTGCATCTTTAGGCGAATCAAACTTATGCTCAGTGCCATTATGATTCAACACGAGCGTCGCTGGGTAGCGCATTCTGAAGCGAATGCCCTTGTCAATTAACGCACGACAGGAAGCATTAAATCCCCGTCGTTTCTCACGGATCACGTAGGAAAAGTCCTGGTGTATAAAGATCCGCTGTCCCTCGTAGTGAAGTTCTGGCGCCGCTCTCGCTGCTGCCATGATCCGCTGTTTGTCTCTGGAGTTATGGAGCTTAATAATCACCGGCCTGGGGCGAGTACCCCGCGGGCCGAGGCCCCGGTGTGCACTATCAATTTTAATGCGGGCTTTACCCGTGGAGCTGTTGCCCAGCCCAAGCGTAGCAGGTAGCCAGGTTTCAAAAAACTGAGCAGGACTCTCACCCTCCGCGCCTTCTTTCAGATTAATAATGCGGATGTTGTCGTGCCTGCTGCGGTTCTCTAAGTCATCCAAGCTTTTTGCCATGATCTTAATCTTCCCCTCAGCTTCAACCAGTCTTCCCGCGAGGTCATTCACCCCATCTTCCACATCAGAGATTCTCTGCTCTGCCTCCGTGACGCGCTTGGAGACACTTTCCAGCGAGGACGAAATTTTCTCCAGCGTCCCGGACAGTGTAGACGGTTTTTGATCAATTACCTCACTGATGCTATTAGTCACCTCACGGATGAGAGCTGCGGTGTCCACCGGGGGCGAGGGCTGGTCGCCCATTGCTACTAGCATGTCCGTTTGGCTAGCACTGTTGTTCATCATGGCGGCCGTCGTCTTTCGAGTCTGTATCTTCGTCTGTTTCGACATTACTTGTCATCCAAAAAGCGTAATTATGGCTGTTGCGTATTCCTATAACTCTCAGTCAATATTTTAGATAAAAATATAGTCAGTATCGCGCATAACACTGTAAAAAAATACAGGTGGGAGCGGGAGCACAGTGAAAACACATCTTCTAGCCAACCATCTTCACCGGAAGTCCGTATTTGATCATTTTTAACGGTGTTGGAGAAATCTGAAGGTGGTGAGTCATTCTGGCAGATTGTAATTAACACCTGTTTCATGCAGGTGTTCTGACATTGTAAACCTCAAACACAGAACATTATGGATGTAACAAAATAACAAGAAATGATTCCCATCCAGGCTATTGACAGCGCGCTGAAGATCTGAAGTTCAGAGTGCGTCTTTCAGAGGTCAGACACGTTCCGGCTGAACCACGGCTCACGGGTGCACAAGTGAGCACATCTGGGCTGGGCAGAAGGAATTTTACAACATTGGTTTAAATAGCGCGAGACGCGGTGACTTGAGCGGCTGTGCGCGCGCACACACACACAGATTCAATAAGCGCACACACTGCTTTAACTCCGGCCCGCTGTCAGACTGAAGGCAGAAATGAACTCTGCCTCCACCGTGATAAAAACTTTTACGAGGTTATTTTTCATTCAAGGTCAAATTAAGATATTAGCTTCTGGGATGAGTCGGGTCCGCTCCAGCCAGTGACTCCTCATGAACCTGACCACAAGTCCACTGCAGCATTTGTTATTCCGGTCCGCATGACAGCGGATCGCAGATTCAGCCACACCATGAAACAGCAATAAGTCGGTCTGAGGCAAAAGTGAACATCATGGCTATATATTGTCCCCTATTGACATTTGATTACGCACAAGTAGGTGATCAGCTCAGGTTTACGCAGAGCAGAAGGAAGGAGAGCGCTCTGGCCGCACAGGTTAAACGTTCCTACTTTAAGAAAACCGTTAAACTGCATTTTTTATGTGCTACCTGGGCACTCTAAATATTTATTCAAAATGAAATCAAAGGAAATTGTAATGGTATCGAATGCTTATTAATTACTATTTAAAAAATGAAAGTGATGGGGAATTTTTTTAACCCTTTCTGTTTAGCTTGACATCTGATATATATATATATATATATATATATATATATATATATATATATATATATATATATATATATATATATATAGGCTTTCTCAGTCCTAGCACCGTTACTCTGGAACCAGTTGCCACCCTCAGTTAGGCTGTCCCCTTCTCTGCCAGTCTTTAAGAATCACCTAAAAACACACCTCCTCCGCTTGGCGTTTCCAGAACATGCTTGATTATGGCCCTCTATTATGTTGAATCCATTCCACAGTTTTCATTGGTACACTCAATCCATCCACTCAATCCAGTTGTGTTTCACACATTTGTATTTTACCGGAATGTTTCATCTATCTTGGAATTTGCATTTTGTATTTTGTAATTTGTATTTTGTAATTTGAATTTCTTTTATTGTTGATTTATTCAGTATAATTACTTACAACTGTACCATGTTCAGCGCTTTGGGCTTCCTGACAGGGTTGCGGAAGGCGCTTTATAAATAAAGCTTTGATTGATTGATTGATTGATATATATATATACAGAGAGAGAGAGAGAGAGAGAGAGAGAGAGAGCCATTCCCCGATGTGGGGGCTGGGGGGGTGCGTTGACATGGTCGGGACATAGAAGGGGGTGCGGGGCTAAATAAGTTTGGGAACCACTGCCCTAAAAGACCAACAGAGAGTTTTAGTTCTTAACCATTTTGTGTTTGGTTGAATGAAAAAGTCCTTCTCAGATGGACAAAAAAAGAAATAGGCCCCCTTTTTGATCAGGGACACAGTACTTACAAACGGCACGCTGTTGAAGTCGTACGGCTTTCTGAGCCACTGGTAGCCAGCGTTCAGGCAGTCGGCCTTGGTCCTGATGTTAACCAAATTGCTTCCTTCACAATAGTAGAAGGACCCTCTAAACAGCTGCAGTTATTGGGAAAAGACAGGCTTGAATTCATGTTTGGCTGTAATCTGCCGCTCTCTTCGATTTCCCTCACCATTCTGAAAAATGTTGGAGCCAGAATGATCCAGAATTCTTTGTAGAATTCTACTGGGAACCCGTCTGGACCTGGAGCTTTCCTATTAGTCATGGATTTAAGGGCTTCCTGGAGCTCCGCTGATGTTAGTGGCGAGTCCAGGACTGTAACTTGGCTGTCTGATAATTTAGGAAGTGTTATCCTGTCAAGGAACTCATTGATCTCATTATCTGATGGGTTTATCTGTGGTGAGTACAAAGTTTGGTAAAAGTCTCTGAAGGTGTTGTTTATTCTTTCAGGGTCATTAACTATATTCCCGGTTGAGTCTTTAACAGCAGATATGGTAGTTTTCTCTTTATTTATTTTTAATTGGCTAGCTAAGAATTTACCTGATTTATTACTATGTTCAAAGTTTTCTATTCGTAGTCTTTGTGCTAAAAATTGTGTCTTTTTGTCAATAATTCCAAGAAGTTTTAATTTAGCTTTACGTAATTTGCTCATTGACTCTTCTTCTGTGCATGCCTCTAAAGACTTGATGATTTCCTCTAACTCCTGAATACGTTTGTTTTCTGTTTTTTTCCTATGTGATGAGAAAGAGATTATTTTACCTCTCATCACTGCCTTTCCTGCCTCCCAAAGAATAGGTGCTGATGTTCCAGGCAGGTCATTATGTTCTAAATATAAAGCCCACTCCTTTTTTTAAAAATCTATAAAACCTTCGTCTTTAAGCAGTGATGTATTAAACCTCCAGTTTTTGCTTGGTGGGATTGTCTTCTTATTTACCAGAGTTAAAGAAACCGGAGCATGGTCGCTGACAACTATGGGGTGTATCTCAGTGTCTGAAATGTCAGCCAACAATGAGCTGCTGACTACAAAATAATCCAAACGTGAGTGAGAGTGATGGACGTGCGAAAAAAAAGTATACTCTCTACGGTTAGGATGAAGAGATCGCCATGCATCACAAAGCCCATAATCACTCATGTACTGTTTAACTATGTTAGTGGATTGCCAATTGCGCTGAGTCCCAGCTGTACTGAGCCTGTCTGTTAAGGAATTCATCCAAAGATTAAAATCACCTCCAAGTATAAGTGGACAGTCTAAGTGTTCGGAGAGTACAGAGAAAAATTAGTCTCTTGTTAAAACCAGGCAAAGACCCAGCATTTCCAACCAGCTATCGCCCAATTTCTCTTATTAATGTTGATCTCAAAATAATTTGTAAAGCCCTGGCCAAAAGATTAGAGAAGGTAACCCCCTCCATAATACACCCTGACCAAACTGGTTTCATTAAAGGTAGACAGTCATCCACAAACTCACGTAGATTACTTAATTTGATAGATTTCTCTTACAGTAGAAACATAGAAACTAGTATATTATCTCTAGATGCAGAAAACGCTTTTGATAGAGTTAACTGGAAGTTCTTATTTGCAAATTTACATAAATTTGGCTTTGGGAACTTCTTCATAAACTGGCTAGAAACATTATACAGTTCACCAACAGCACGTGTCAGGACGAACGACCAAATATCAGCTAGCTTCTGTCTTCAGAGGGGGACCAGGCAGGGATGCCCACTCTCCCCCTCACTTTTTGCTATCTTTATCGAACCACTAGCAGCAGCAATTAGGCAAACAACAGACATTAAAGGGATAAAGTGTAAGAAAATAGAACATAAGATCAGTCTTTATGCAGATGATGTTTTACTCTTTCTCCAGAATTCTCAATCCTCTCTCTCCCAAGCAATAGAACTGACAAACTCTTTTTCAAGAGTTTCAGATTACTCTATAAACTGGTTAAAATCCACAGTTCTACCAATTAATTTCTCATTTGTCAATTTGCTTAATACACAATTGGAGTCAGGGAATATCACATACCTGGGAATTAATATCTCTCCCAAGTTAGCAGATCTAACCAAACTAAACTACATCCCACTTTTAAGGAAAGTGGAAGATGATCTTGCAAGATGGAAATCCTTACCAATATCACTCATGGGGAGAGTGGCTACAATTAAAATGATGGTCTTACCCAGAATAAATTACTTATTCTCGATGATCCCAAACAAACCACCAGCTGACTGGTTTAAATCTCTGGACTCCTCAATTACTAAATTCCTTTGGCAGGATAAACCTCCACGAATTAGCTTTAAAATGCTTCAGAAGACCAAAGACAGAGGAGGACTGGATTTACCCAACTTTTATTATTATTTCTTAGCCAACAGGCTGCAATATATACCAAGATGGTTGCAAGATAACCCACTAGATGAGTCCTGGTTAGATATAGAACAGACACTTTGCAATACGATAGAGCTTTCTGACTTACCATTTATTAGCTCAAGCATAAGAAAACATGAAAGCTTCAAAAGTATTAGTATCAGCACTTCTCTGACAGCATGGTGGGAGTATCTTAAAATGACAGAGTCTTCACTAGTACCATGCAGCCGCACACCTCTCTGGAATAATCCTGACATTTTGCAAAAAAACAAAATGATGAACCTTCCGGACTGGAAAAATAAAGGAATCCTATACCTGGAACACATATATGAAGGATTGGACTTCATCCCATTTAATCAAATAGTCTCCCAATTTGGAATGGATAAGAACAGCTTTTTAGAATATCACCAAATTAAATCTGTAGTCAAACAAAAATTTAAGCTCAATAAAATAGAATTACAAACACCACCAAGGGTATTAGACTTCTATAATCTCAAACCCCCCAAACTACTGTCTAAAGTATATAAGACACTGTCCAAAATAGACGATAAAATTGCAATCCCTATTGAAAAATGGGAGGTGGATCTATCAGTTAGCTTTGACCAGGACTTCTGGTCCCAAACTTGTTTAAAAACTTTTAAAATGATCAGACACCCCAATTTACAATTCATTCAGTACAAAATTCTACACAGAGTACACTATACAGGTCATCGGATGTTCAAGATGGGGTTTGTGTCGTCTGACACCTGTACACACTGCACAAACAACATTCCTGACAATTACATTCATGCACTGTGGTCCTGCCCACCTGTCCAGGAATTTTGGGGTAGAGTATGTGAGGATCTGTCAAAATGTCTGAAATGTCATATCCCAACTTCCCCCTCTCTTTGTTTACTGGGAAACCTGGACGATGTCCCGATTGAAACATCTTTGGTTCACGTGGTTCTGACTGCCATATGCATCGCTAAGAAAACTATCCTCTTGAATTGGAAAAATAAAGAAACTCTCTGCATTAACCAGTATAGAAATCTTTTGTTAGATCATATTGCACTTGATATAGCCTCTGCTTCCACTTCAGATGAATCTCTCTGGGCTCCTTTGATCGGTTCCATCACATAGCGAAGGTGGGGGGCCGTTGATGTTGTCCTGCGGGATAGTGTGGGTGGGGGGGGTGGGGGTGGGGGGGGGGGGGGGGGTCTGAGTTTGGAGTATCCGGATGTTCCCTGGAGGTGGGTTCACTGGGGGTGTCTGGGACTGGGGGGCCGTTGCCCCCCTCTGGAGGTGCTTGGGTTGCCTCGGGGGGTGGACTACTGGCGGTTGTGAGTGGGGCCCCTTGGGGATATTGGCGGTGGCCATGGGTCACTGCCTGGCGGCTGCAATGCCCCTGGGCGGGTCTGGGTGGGGGCCTGGGGGCTCGGGGTTTGGAGGTGGCTGGCCCCGTGTGGGGATCTGGGCGGGGCCTTGGGGGTCGGGTCCTGGCAGGTATGCTGCCGGGAAGAAGGCAGGAACATGCAGCAGTGCCTGACCCGGGTTCAGGGGCCTCAGGTAGACATTGGCTCCTCTGCCGTTCCATCACAGGGGAGGGGGAGGTCCAGGAGGGGGAGGACCCAACCTTACCTGGATGTCCCATGTCTTATATATTCTGGAAGTTGTGCAAATGCAAGGATGGGCATAGATATTCTGCTGGGGTGGGGCTGGGTTGGTGCCTTCGGACTCCGTGGGGCTCTGTAATGCTGCTGCTTTGGGCCCTGGCAGGATGGGCTGGGGTCTCCATGCCCTGGGTGGCGGTTTGACAACAGAGGTGCCTATTGGGGTCAGTAGGGGAGCTGGCTCACTGGAGGGCTAAGCCTAACCAGCCATTCCTCCCCATCCCTGCATATTTCTCTCCTCCTGCTCCCTCACATCATCACACAAACATACACATAGGACCTTGGGGGGTGGGCAAGTCAGGGAGTGCGGGTATGGACCCCATTTCCGCATTCCTGTGGCAACCTGCCCCCCAATTTTATTTGCACCTTATACACTTCCACTGACGACATTCCACACAAACACACACTTAGGGCCTTGGGAGTGAGCACAATCAACAACATTTGGCAGGGGGATATTTCAGCCTCCTCCCGAGTGGCGGTGCCCACTTCCAATTTTAAACAGCACTTAGACACTGATGGCTGAGGGTGTAAGTGGGGTGATGCGGTGGCATCAGCTGGCATAGGTCGGATGATGCCCGCACTGCCCAGTCACCACAGCCATGGAATACACCTCATGATCACACAACACTACATTGGAGCAGGCAGAGGGAGACTAGGGGTCTTAGCCACCTCTGTTGTTGCTAGGCTTCCTGGGGCTGGAGGCTAGGAGGGAGATCTGGCCGTCTGGTTGGGGTCTGGGGTGGTGGGTTGCTGTGCTCAGCGTTGCCTTGAGACGACTCTTGTCGTGATGTGGCGCTATATAAATAAACTTGAATTGAACTGAATTGAAATTGTTTTTATGGCCTGCTGATTCTCGTAGATAAACATTTTTGCATCATAATCACCAGAATTTGATAGTATAGTTTTATAACTGGATTGGATTATGTAACTAGATCTGACCCTGGATCTGATTTGGACTTAAATGACCTGAACGTAATTTGATATGAATTAGTTTGCGTTGTTTCTCATGCCCATGTTTGTTGTGGCTTGGCACACACACACACACACACACACACACACACACACACACACACACACAATACTACCATGGCTCTGGTTTTATCGGCTGAGGTTTGTTATAAAAGAGGTCACATTCTAATCTAAAAGGTCATAGAGAGACTAGAGAAGCACAATAACCTCTACAGTTGTGAGTAGGATTAAAAATACGAAATATTGCATCTTGGCAAAGATGCATGATGTTTCCTGACAATGCACTATAACCTGGCCATGCTACTAATGTTTAAAGGTGCATGGATGCAGTTTGAATTAAAGGAATTTTGATCCAGCAAAATTTCTGCTAGAAACAGTATTGTTCAAAATATTTTGTTCACCCATTTATCAATCCATCTGTTTTCCTTTGCTTTCCTGTGCTTATTTGGGGTCTAGTTGCGGGTCAGCAGCCTAACCAAAGATACTCAGACTTTCCCTCTCCCCAGACACTTGGGCCAGCTCCTCCGAGGGAATCCCAAGGCGTTACCTAGCCAGCCGAGAGTCATAGTCCCTTCTGCGTGTTCTGGGTCTTCCTTTAAGTCTCCTCCTGGTGGGACATCTAACCAGGAGGCATCCTAACCAGATGCCCAAGCCACCTCAATTGGCTCCTCTTGATGTGGAGGAGCAGCGGATCCACTCTGAGCCCTTCCTGGATAATCTAGCTCTATCTCTAAGAGAGAGCCCAGCCACCCTGGGCTTGTATATGTGATCTCGTTCATTCGGTCACTACCCTAAGCTCGTGATTATAGGTGAGGGTAGGAACTTATGTCAACGGGTAACTCGAGAGGTTTGCCTCTGGCTCAGCTCTTCAGATGCAGCACCAATCCGCCTATCGATCTCCCTCACCATCTCTCCCTCACTCGTGAACAAGAGATTTTAGTGTTTCTTTAAAAGAGAGAGAATGAATAAACCAGTAGTTTTATGTAGAAGGGGTAGCTATGGCCCGGCCCAAAAACTTATTCTTGTTTCTGTCTGTGTTCAAGTTAGCATTAGCTCGCACAGCTAGCTGCTATAAGATGTTAGGAAAATAGCAGTTTAATGATACCATTGGCTTTTATAAGTGGACCAAATACTCATGAGAATTTTTTTGATCCTGTAAAGGTTAACTGTTATGTGTTTCTGCAGTTTACGTTCAAAAGCTTTTATTTTGGTAACTTCCTGGTGACCGGAAGTGTGGTAACATGAAAAGGAAGTACATAAACGTAATTAAAAAAATAATAATTTTTACTAAAAGTGATTGCAAGCTCATTAACAGCAAACGGAGAAAGAACCACGGATATTGTAAAGAATAACTTATTTTTGCTTCAGATGATAAGGGGAACAAGGTTTACAACCTTATTTATGGTTATATATAATATATAATAATGTAATTAAGCACATTTATGTTACTGAAAGTGTTTGTGAAAAGGATGTGACTTTACAAAAGGAAAGGTACCAATGTAGTTACCTATGTATTATTGTTGATGAAAATGAATTTAAACATGGTTGTTTGCACAGCTCTTACGTTGGTTGATGACATGGATGGCTTCAATAAAATATTAACCACCAGCTCTGGCCTTCTCAATGTTGACTGAATGCTACAGATCCTTTTATGACAGAGTTCTCAGAACAAGATGTCTTGGGCAACGAGGGGCTGATCACGCGTTCTTGACAATACAAGACTTGCAGAAAAATCATGAGCCTTGAGTTGGATTCAGCTATTGTGGTACCCTGTGGTATTTTGCCACATTATGTCACAGCCTGCCATACATGTTGCTTCTCCTGCTGCTGCAGATCAAGCTGGAATCGGTCTAACTTACAGGTAGGGCACGCAATTCCTGCTTTATAAATCAATCACCCTAGAAATGTGGTTAGACGTTTTTAGACCATAACCTGCCTCTTACACTCCCACTATCTGCCAAAGAATACTCCATACATAAAAGTGGCTTAAATTCACCATGTTGCCATCTCACCAGCTGTGTTGGCAGGTTTGCCATCCCTAATGTTGTCACGCCAGGGTCAGAGATGACTTAAAGGGGAACAAGGTAGTTTAGGCTTGCTTTTAGCACCCCTAGTGTCCATTTGTAGAACCAAAATCAAAACTTTTCTCTTCGTTGAGCGTTCATTTTTTTAAATCATCATGAAGACCTCCTCTGCCCAGTGCCTGTGCATTACCATAACAAAAGCATGTACCGTACCCTTCTAGATTATGTTAACACTAGTTTTATTTTTATTGTTTTATCAGCAGCAGGTGGCAGCCACAAGCTCATCTAACTTATGAAAAAGTTTCACAAAAATTACGACATTTTTCACTTGATCATTTTTATTAAGGGCTAAAATGTCCAGTGTTTGCCCAACAGTCACAGACACCAAAAGAAACATTTATTTTTATAAATCCCCCAGAGATAGAAAGTTTATCCTCATTACAAAGAAAAACATAAATGATACAAATACAAGCACAGAAAAAAAAAAATTTCTGAAAACCAAGAGGCAATAGCAAACTTGTAAATTAATGGATTGGCTTTATGTACAACACAGAATGACACGAGTGATGCCAGAGATAAGGTAGGGAGTTGACACAAAGAGTTGCTTTTTTCCCAAATGTTTTTATTGTTTTACAAAATGATGGTGGATAAAGCAGTGAGTAAACAATGTCCAGGTAATCCTTTCAGCCTAATGAAATAAAATATTTTTCATTTAAAATATAATTCACTTTTTTTAATGAATTTCCTACTCTGAAATCTAAACATGGACCCCTCTTTTTTAAATAATCCTGGCTTTCCACCAGATGCATAAGTGGCGCATATCGTTGTCCTTCTCCTCGCTTGTTACTGAGTGAACTGCCGAAAGCATGATTGATCTTGCATTTCTCCTGTGATTTTGTGATCTTGCAGGACCAGCTGCACTGAACACAGCAGCTGCTGCTCTTCTGAAATGCTCCCAGTGGGAAGGGGCACGCTACAGAAGCCTCAGGGAAAATGCATCTATGATGTTACGGATCTGATGGAAAGTCTAGGTTTACAAGTCAGACAACAATAACATAGAAACCAAATAACCAGTGTCTTCTAAGCTCCATAGCTGTGTGGGATGCAGAAACACTGCCTGATAATCCAGCTAGGTTCCTCTCTTCAGTTGAAATGCTCAGTGCAGATATGATGTCCCTTCAGACGTACTGTTCCTTCGGAAAAGTGTATGACCCCACTACTGGAGGAGAAGATAAACCTGGGACGGATGGGTATTTAAAAACTGTGTTGTGTGAAGGGGGAACAAATGTGTTTTTGGACGGGGTGCTGGTGCAGCTGGTGGCCATTGCAGGCATAGCTTGTTGTGTAGAGAGGTAGGGTTGCTGGGGCAGAAAAGACAGAGGGCTGTTGATGGGAGGAGAGAAGGGTTCTGGGTAATCCTCCTTGTTACATGCCAGTCTGTAGCTTACATAGTCAGCTGTGTTTGGAAGTTCCTCATAAAACCGCCCTGAATGCTGAGGAGAAACGGGAAAAATGTGTTAAAGGTGATGAATTCCTTGTTGTACTCAGGGGAAAAAAGCGCAGAAGCACCATTATCATCACAGAGGAGACAGCTGGAGGAGAAAGTAGAATCTGGACTTTTACTTCCTGATATTTGGACATATCACCTCTGATTGGCTAACAGCAATACGGCTCTACTACTGACTCCATTGCTCTGCAACGTTGATCTTTTATATCCTCAAATAACAACTCTGAAGGAGTTCTGCTGTGTTTTTGAGTTACTAATGCTAATAATGGTTAGCTTCTACTAGCCAAGATATTCTCTGCTGTTTCCTGGAAGCTAAACCAATAACAGTATTCCCCGTCGTGAGTCAAGATGGGTGAGTCCATGAATGTTAAGTGGCAGTGTTAGGTAGATCTGTCAGGCTTTTCTAATTCTAGAATTTCACGGTCTATTTTCTATCAGAAGCTAATGCAGGAGATAGGTGTAGGAGACTATTTTCATGTCAGCGTGCATGACAAACTCAAGAGTGACCAATCCATCCATTTTCAGCCGCTTATCGGGTCGCTGGGGCAGCAGCCTAAGAGACGCAGCACCAATCTGCCTATCAATCTCACGCTCCATTTTCCCCTCACTCGTGAAAAGACCCTGAGATACTTAAACTCCTCCACTTGAGGCAGGACCTCATGCATGCCCTGAAGAAGGCATTCTACTCTTTTCCACTGGTCCATGGTCTCAGATATAGAGGAGCTGATTCTCATCCCAGCTGCTTCACACTCAGCTGCAAACCGCTTCAGTGAGAGCTGGAGATGACGAAGCCAAAAGGACCACATCATCTGCAAAAAGCAGAGACCTGATCCTTAAGCTTGGTTTATGCTTGACACATTCACTTTCCGCTTGGTGATTCGGCTCGCGGCTGGAACGCGCTTCATAACTCGCAGCGTTTATGGTTCATGCGGCTTATAAAAATGCGGCTACATAAAAAATAAATGCAAACCTTTAAGGCAGAAAAGCATAAAAGAAAGCGCCATAGAAGCAAAATCTTTCAAGCCCACCATAAAATTAATCAAAAGACGGACCTTTAAAGCGTAGAAGCATAAAAACAAAGATTCACAGTATAAAGATCAATAAAAATCAGCTAAACTAATAAAAAGCTTAAGTAAGTAAAGGTCTTCAGCTGCTTTTTAAAAGACAACAGTGGTTAAAGAGCACATTCAATAATATTACATATTATAAAATAAGTAAATATTTGGCAGTGGACAATTCAACAATTCCCTTTTTTCTGGTATAGTTTTAGTTTATTTCATGGTTTTTCACCGCCATATTAGATGGGTTCCCCACTCTCTAAACCCAGCTGGAGTAAACACAGGGTGGGCAGCTATTGCCTTGTTTTACAGCCTACGGTTGCAGCAACTGGTGTACTATTGAAAACAGATCACTTGGATTACTATTGACTTTTTTAGCCTTCTTGTTAGGATTTTATATTTGAATGTCTTCGTCTTCGTCTTCCTCCGCTTATCTGGGTCCGGGTCGCGGGGGCAGCATCCCAATTAGGGAGCTCCAGGCCGTCCTCTCCCCGGCCTTGGCCACCAGCTCCTCCGGCAGGACCCCAAGGCGTTCCCGGACCAGATTGGAGATGTAACCTCTCCAACGTGTCCTGGGTCGACCCGGGGGCCTTCTGCCGGCAGGACATGCCCGAAACACCTCCCCGGGGAGGCGTCCAGGAGGCATCCTGACCAGATGCCCAAACCACCTCAACTGGCTCCTTTCGATCCGGAGGAGCAGCGGTTCTACTCCGAGTCCCTCCCGAATGTCCGAGCTCCTCACCCTATCTCTAAGGCTGAGCCCGGCCACCCTACGGAGGAAACTCATTTCGGCCGCTTGTATCCGCGATCTCGTTCTTTCGGTCATTACCCAAAGCTCATGACCATAGGTGAGGATTGGGACGTAGATCGACCGGTAAATCAAGAGCCTGGCTTTCTGGCTCAGCTCCCTCTTCCCCACGACAGATCGGCTCAGCGTTCGCATCACTGCAGACGCCGAACCAATCCGCCTGTCGATCTCCCGATCCCTCCTACCCTCACTCGTGAACAAGACCCCGAGATACTTAAACTCCTCCACTTGAGGTAGGACCTCTCCCCCGACCCGGAGGTGGCAAGCCACCCTTTTCCGGTCGAGAACCATGGTCTCAGATTTGGAGGTGCTGATCCTCATCCCAGCCGCTTCACATTCGGCCGCGAACCTACCCAGCAAGAGCTGAAGGTCAGAGCTGGATGAAGCTAGGAGGACCACATCATCTGCAAAAAGCAGAGACGAGATTCTCCTGCCACCAAACTCGACACACTCCACACCACGGCTGCGTCTAGAAATTCTGTCCATAAAAGTGATGAACAGAACCGGTGACAAAGGGCAGCCCTGGCGGAGTCCAACCCTCACTGGGAACAGGTCCGACTTACTACCGGCTATGCGGACCAAACTCACACTCCTCTGGTAAAGGGACTGAATGGCCCTTAACAGAAAGCCACCCACCCCATACTCCTGGAGCGTCCCCCACAGGGTGCCCCTGGGGACACGGTCATAAGCCTTCTCCAAATCCACAAAGCACATGTGGATTGGTTGGGCAAACTCCCATGCCCCCTCCATCACCCTTGCAAGGGTATAGAGCTGGTCCACAGTTCCACGGCCAGGACGAAAACCACATTGCTCCTCCTCTAACCGTCACCTTATCGTGGTGGAGGAGTTTGAGTTCCTTAATGATCCTAGGAGCTATGTTGTCTGGGGCACTTAGTGCCCCTGGTAGGGTCTCCCATGACAAATTGGTCTTAGGTGAAGGGTGAGACAAAGAACGGTTCGAAGGATCTTTCATGGCGGTTAAAACGAAGAGTCGGAGTACCCGGCCCGGAGGGTTACCGGGGTCACCCCCTGGAGCCAGGCCTGGGGTTGGGGCCCGTGAGCGAGCGCCTGGTGGCCGGGCTTTCGCCCATGGGGCCCGGCCGGGCCCAGCCCGAACCGGATACATGGGCTCGTCCAACTGTGGACCCACCACCCGCAGGAGGAACATGAAGGGTCCGGTGCAATGCGAATCGGGTGGCAGACCAAGGCGGGAGCCTTGGCGGTCCAATCCCCGGATATTTGAATGTATTTAATTTAATGATATTTATACAATACTTCTGATTTTGTGAAAAAGCTCCATAAAATGTGTTTTTAGTTGGGTAGACAGCTTCCTCAGTAGAAATAAATGCACTGTGGGTGAATGGAGACCCATCCAAGATGGCAGCCCACTGTTACACCAGCTCACATAACCGCTGTGATTTTTATCTTGAGAGGTGCTACATAAAAGATCATTTCTATTTTTTCTTTCTTTCACGTCGTGCCTACGTAAATTATGTTTGTAAAATAAAAAATAAAAAAACAGAACTCAACATTTATTTGTATTCTAAGTGAAGCTTGATGATTTTATTGTAAATTTGTGTTTTTGGTATTTTCATCTCATGTCAGAAAAAAAGCTTGTTTACATGCACCATTACCATCATAACCTTATAAGAAAACACATAACAGTTATTGATTGTTTCTGTGCTCTATTTTTGTAATTTACTTTCAAAAATCTCAGCCTAATGCTCCAATACCTGGATATCATCTGGTCTTTTCCTTATCGGCTGTTTTCTGGACGGAGAATCGTCTCTGATTAAAGAGAAAACAAACAATCAGAGAAGTAAACGGAAAAAAACAAGAGCTTAGATGATCAGGTTTACATACGGGTTTTCTTTTCTGCTTCTGATTTTGAGAACTAGGACTGTGACAGTGATGCCCATCAGCACTCCAGCAGCCAATAGTAAGGCGATTACACTGATGACATCACCTGTTGCAATCTGCGGTAAAGGCTTTTCTAAAACCCCCACACACAAACAAAAACTGATCAACACATTTACTGTTCACAACACCTTGGTGTAAAATACAATTCTGACAAGTTCCAACAGTAAATGTAAGTAACTGATGTGGACTCTTACCTAAGATGCCGATCTCCACCGAGGCTGATCTTGTACCGATGCTGTTGGTAGCATCACACACATATGATCCCTGCAGGTCATACGTGACTGGACCTTTAAACAAGAGGACGTTGTCTCGGATTTCAATGTTGCTTGAAATGGAGCCATTGATCCTTCAGAGAACCGAAAGATAATAAATTTAGCACAGTAACAAAATAAGTTAAGCGTGCATGCATGCGTGCGTGCGCACTCACAGTCTCCACTGATACAGAGAGACAGGTGGGTTGGCGTCAGCACGACAGATCAGCTGGACGTTCTCTCTGTTCAAGTACCAGTTTCCATCAAACCCTTCGATTGTGACTTCCGGCTCATCTGGAAATCAAATAGTAACAAAATAATTTTTTCCAGTGTCACCTCAACATATCTCAGTGCTTTGCTGTTACATATGAGTAACACTTACACTGAATATCAAGGGTGACGCTTTCTGTGTAGACCTCCTCGTTGTACATGGTGACACAGGTGAGTATCTCCCGGTGTGTTTCTCTGCTGGGCACCAGGATGTAGTCGCTCTGAACCGTGAAAGTCCCATCTGGGTTCACATACTCCCGGGTGGTCACCTCTCCTGGAACCCTCGTCTCCCACCTGCTCACATCAACGATGTGTGTTGGGATGGGAGGAACATTGAGAAAAAAGAAGGGCTCTTTATAAAGACTGGGTCCTGAACACACACCTGATGGTTCCAGGTGGTTTTCCGTTGGCAGAGATGCAGGTCGCTACTGGAGTTTTTAGGTTTGAAGACCGAGCCACCAGCGTCGGGGTGGACAGACTCATCTGAGTTGTAGGTCGGACTGAGGGAACACAAGAGCAAAAGCCATGAATCACCCAAATCAATGTAAATTCTCATCCGTGGTATAAACGTAAACAGTGAAGTTTTGCGGTGTTTCCACACATCTTTACCATAGACAGTGAGGTTTACGGTGTTCTCCCGGTTCCCTGCAGGGAACGTGGTGTATTCACAGATGTACGTGGCGTCATCAGAGAGGCGAAGCGATGAGAAGCAGATCGTTGTATCTTCGAGATTTGGAGTTCTTCGTCTGACTGCTGCATTCTTGAAGGTGACACGGTCCTTGTAAGGCGGGGCCACAGACAAACCCAGAGACGGATTGGCAATGGCAACGTTCTGCTTGGTGCCATTCACCAGCTTCTGCCATGTTACCTTAAATGGAAAGATGGACAGAGAGGACGGAGGATTCTGAATATTTTTTGAAGATTTGTTTTGTGTGTATGCAGAACCTGATCATTTAACTTAAGCATGTTTAATTAATGTTATAATAAGTATTGATTAATTGAGTAATAAATAGCTCAAATAGCCTTCATCTTTATCGTCAGACACAAAAACTTGATTTATAAAAAGAAGAGAAAAACCTCTCCCTGGGCTGCCACCTTACTGTGGTGGAGGGGTTTGAGTGTCTCAATGATCCTAGGAGCTAAGTTGTCTGAGGCTTTCTGCCTCTGGTAGGGTCACCCATGGCAAACAGGTCCTAGGTGAGGGATCAGACAAAGAGCAGCCCGAAGACCTCTTATGATGAATTATATAAATGGAAACCGTGTTCCCTCGCCTGGACGTGGGTCACCGGGGCCCCCCTCTGGAGCCAGGCCTGGAGGTGGTGCACGTTGGTGAGCGCCTGGTGGCCGGGCTTTCACCCATGGAGCCCGGCCGGGCACAGCCCGAAGAGGAAATGTGGGTCCCCCTTCCCATGGGCTCACCACTCGTGGGAGGGGCCAAAGGGGTCGGGTGCAGTGTGTAATGGGGGGTAGTCGAGGGCGGGGACCTTGGCGGTCTGATCCTCGGCTACAGAAGCTGGCTCTTGGCACATGGAATGTCACCTCTCTGGTGGGAAAGGAGCCTGAGTTGGTGTGTGAGGTTGAGAGGTTCCGACTAGAAATAGTCAGACTCACCTCAATACATGGCTCTGGCTCTGGAACCAGTCTCCTTGAGAGGGGTTGGACATTCTACCACTCTGGAGTTGCTCCCACTGAGAGGCGCCGAGCAGGGGTGGGCATACTAGTTGCCCCCCATCTTGGTGCCTGTACGTTGGGGTTTACCCCAGTGAATGAGAGGGTAGCCTCCCTCTGCTTATGTGTGGGGGGACGGGTTCTGACTGTGGTCTGTGCTTATGCACCAAACTACAGTTCAGACTACCCACCCTTTTTGGAGACCTTGGGGGTGGGGAGCACTCCTTCCGGTGACTCCCTCATTCTGCTGGGGGACTTTAAAGCTCACGTGGGCAACGACAGTGAGACCTGGAGAGGTGTGGTTGGGAGGAACGCCCCCCCTGATCTGAATTTGAGTGGTGTTTTGTTATTGGACTTCTGTGCCAGTTTCAGACATAAAGGTGTCCACATGTGTTCTTGGCACCAGGACACCTTAGGCCGCAGCTCGATGATCGACTTTGTTGTTGTTTCATCTGACCTGCGGCCGCATGTCTTGGGCACTCGGCTGAAGAGAGGGGCAGAGCTGTCAACTGGCCTTTACCTGGTGGTGAGTTGGCTCAGATGGTGGGGGAGGATGCCGGTCAGAACAGGCAGGCCCATACGTATCGCAAGGGTCTGCTGGGAACATCTGGCAGTCTCCTGTCAGAAGAAGCTTCAATTCCCACCTCCGACAGAACTTCCAAAATGTTCCGGGAGAGGCGGGGGACATTGAGTCTGAATGGACCCTGTTCCATGCCTGCATTGTTGAGGCGGCCGTCTGGAGCTGTGGTCGCAGTATCGTCGGTGCCTATCGTGATGGCAACCCCCGAACCCGCTGGTGGACACCGGCCATTAGAGATGCTGTCAAGCTGAAGAAATAGTCCTATCAGGTCTTTTTGGCCTGTGGGACTCCAGAGGCAGCTGACGGGTACTGGCAGTCCAAGCGTAACGCGGCTCGGGTGGTCGCCAAGGCAAAAACCTGGGCATGGGAGGAATTCAGTGAGGCCATGGAGCAAGACTTCCATACGGCTTCGAGGAGATTCTGGTCCACCATCCGGCACCTCAGGGGGGAAAGCAGTACGCTACCAACACTATCTATAGTGGGGATGGTGTGCTGTTGACCTCTACTCAGGATGTTGTGGATCAGTGGGCAGAATACTTCAAAGACCTCCTCAATCCCACCGACACCTCTTCCAGTGAGGAAGCAGAGTCTGGGGACTTTGGGTTGGCCTCTCAAATCTCTGGTGCTGAGGTCACTGAGGTGGTTAAGGCTCTAAGGGTGGATGAGATCCGCCCGGAGTTCCTTAATGCTCTGGATGTTGTGGGGCTGATGCGGCTCTGCAATATCGCATGGACATCGGGGGCAGTCCCACTGGACTGGCAGATCGGGGTGGTGGTCCCCTAAAAAGGGGGACCGCAGGGTGTGTTCCAACTACAGGGGGATCACACTCCTGAGCCTTCCTGGTAAGGTCTATTCAGGGGCTCTGGAGAGGAGGGTCCATCGGATTGTTGAACCTAAGATTCAGGAGGAGCAATGTGGTTTTCGTCCTTGCTATGGAAGACTGGACCAGCTCTATACCCTTAGGGGGATTCTGGAGGGTGTGTGGGAATTTGCCCAACCAGTCTACATGTGTTTTGTGGATTTGGAGAAGGCGTTTGACCGCGTCCCTGGGGGGAGCCTGTGGGGGGTACTCCGGGAGTATGGGGTACCAGGCCCTGTGATACGGGCTGTTAGGTCCCTGTATGACCGGTGTCAGAGCTTGGTCCGCATTGCCGGCAGTAAGACGGGCTCATTCCCAGTGAGAGTTGGACTCCGCCAAGGCTGCCCTTTGTCACCGATTCTGTTCATAACCTTTATGCACAGGATTTCTAGGTGCAGCCAAGGTGTGGAGGGCATCCGTTTTGGTGGCCTGAGGATCAGGTCTCTGCTTCTGGCAGACGATGTGGTCCTGTTGGCTTAATCAGAAAGTGATTTTCAGCTTTTGCTGGAGCGGTTTGCAGCCGAGTGTGAAGCAGCTGGGATGAGAATCAGCTCCTCTAAATCTGAGACCATGGTCTTGATTTGGAAAAGGGTAGAATGTGTTCTTCGTCTGACTGCTGCATTCTTGAAGGTGACACGGTCCTTGTAAAGCGGGGCCACAGACAAACCCAGAGACGGAGTATAAGTATCTCGAGGTCTTGTTCACGAGTGAGGGAAAACTGGAGCATGAGATCGATCGGCGGATAGGTGCTGCATCTGCAGTGATGTTGTACCGGTCTGTCGTGGTGAAGTTAGAGCGGAGTCAGAAGGTGAAGCTCTCGATTTACCGGTCGATCTACGTTCCTACCCTCACCTATGGTCATGAGCTTTAGGTAGTGACAGAAAGAACGAGATTGCGGATACAAGCGGCCGAAATGAGTTTTCTCCGAAGAGTGCCTGGGCTTTCCCTTAGAGATAGGGTGAGAAGCTCAGTCATTCGGGAGGTGCTCGGAGTAGACCCGCTGCTCCTCCACATCGAGAGGAGCGAGTTGAGGTGGCTCAGGCATCTGGTCAGGATGCCTCCCTGGTGAGGATTTCCGGGCACGTCCAACCAGGAGGAGACCTAAAGGTAGGCCCAGGACACGGTGGAGGGACTATATCTCTCACCTGGCCAGGGAACACCTTGGGATTCCCCCGGAGGAGCTGGCCCAAGTGGCTGGGGAGAGGGAAGTCTGGGCCTCTCGACTTGGGCTACTGCCCCCACGACCCAACTCCGGATAAGCGGATGAAAATGGATGGAGGGATGGATATAAAAAAAAGAGGGGGAGGGAAGCTGCAATTATAAACACTTTAAAGAGCTCTAGAAAGTAGCAGTAGCTCAACAGTATGAGGGGGTTGCCCAGTAATCAGAAGGTTGCAGGTTTGATCCCGGCTCCAGACAGCGAATTCTGCTGTTGTGTCCTTGGGCAAGACACTTAATTAACTCACCTTGCCTGTAGATGGTGGTCAGAGGGACCGGTGGCACCACTGTACAGCAGCCTCACCTCAGGGCGGCTGTGGCTACTGGCTACATCATAGCTCATCCCCACCAGTGTGTGAATTGATGAATGATTAATTTAGTGTAAAGCGCTTTGGAGTCCTCTGACTCTGAAAGGTGCTACACAGGAGCGGGTCATTTATCATTCATTTAAAGAACTTTTATTGAATAAAATTGATTTAAATGACAAATTCTAGATCTGGCATAAAATGATGGAGAGTTTTGTTTTATAAAATTCATATAACAAAGTAAAACATTCAGTTGTTGTTTTACTTCCTTGTTTCATCAGAACAGAGACAAAAAGCAGTTTTCAAAACTTGCTGTGTAACAATATTATTAAGTATTCGTGCTTTTGCTCTCTATGAATCACTAGGGACAGGTGTGTGTGTGTGTGTGTGTGTGTGTGTGTGTGTGTGTGTGTGTGTGTGTGTGTGTGTGTGTGTGTGTGTTTGTGTGTGAGGGGCAATCAGGTACCTGTTAGTTGTACAAATACAAAGATTATTCCACATGATTACAATCTGAATTTAAGATGCAAAAAGTCACAATACTGACAGCTCCTGCTTCTGCTGCCTAACCAAAAGGTGCCTGCTGCTTTTCCTGAGAAGCCGGAGCTTTTAAAAGTATTAAATACTTTTTTATAATTCTGAAAAACATCTCAGCATTTCATATCCATTAAAGTTGCAAAGTGACTTTAGAGTTGCAGAGGGGAGAGAAGTGTATTGACATAGCGCCGATGATTACCTGGGAGATTTTAACAGGCGGGTTGCTGTTGATGAAACGACAGCGGAGATCCACTTTTGATCCAACATATCCTGATTTCCCATCATCCATCTCCACTCTTTGTCCACTTGTTTCTGTAAGAGAAACACACATCACACTGGCATGAAGCATCTGAGAGCATGTGAGGGCCACACAGAAGAAGAAAAAAACATACTCGGGCGATGTTTTTATAAGAGATAATCCATCTTGTGCTCCTGAGTCTGTAAAAATCAAAGCAAATAAATAAATAAAAGAGTCACTGGTTCAACCCTGTGACTAGTTTTTCCAGATGTAATGCTTTCTCTGGCTTGTTCCTCAATACTGGGAAATTCTTACTTCCGATTAGGAAAAATAAACTGCAACTCCCCCATACTCCGAGACTGTTTTTTATTCTGATTTCAAGGTTTTTCAGCTACTCGTAACAACAGCAGTAGCTGTAGTGGAAACGTGTTAATTTCACGACACAAACTTTTAAGGATCAAGGGGAACCCGAGGCACCCAGACCTGAAACCAACCACAAAGTGACCAAAATGGCAGTTCTCCCCTCATTCACTTGGTTCTGGCTCCAAAACTGAGGAAATACTCATTGAATCCCATGTTAAAAATGTCAACATCACAACAGGTGTAGCGTTGAGGATTGGCTACAAAAGTATTAAATGATCAATAAGATATATATATATATATATATATATATATATATATATATGTATGTATGTATGTATGTATATACACACACACCCACACATACATACTTTCTTTTAGATGCTATGGGGAAAATTAACGCCATTGTGGCGTGATGACATCATAAATATGCTAATTAGAAAACTAAACAATTACCACAGGTATCAAATTACACTTTCTACTTAGTTTAAATAGTGTTTTTATTATTCTAGTAGTTGGTAACCACTGTCCTGTTAGTATTCCAGTTTAACTCCATGTAATAAAATGAAACATCTAAATGATGCAGAACAGAGCATCCCAGAGATAGCCTGGCCTGCCAGACTCCTCCTCTGCTTAGATCTGCACAGAGAAAGGGTCTGAGAACTCTCCTAATCAAATAACCCCACCCCCTGAGAAGTCTAACTGAGCCAATCTGCGCTGAGTAGCGCACGTCACACACCATAACATAGAGTTTGTCATAAACATGGCGACTGAAGCGGAGTTCGCTGCGGCTCTTTCCTCTGTTCTAAATGATTTGGACACATCTTTAAACCCACAACAAGTAGAAGCGCTAAAAGCCTTTCTTCTAAAGAAAGACATTTGCGCCATCGCCAGACTCGATTTTTGACTACAGCTAAAACACCGCTCTGCTAATGTGTCTCCAGCAGGGGATGTTCCCCCTGGCCCAAGCACCTCAGCATAAGCATGTCTCTTCGGGTGCTATCCTATAATTGTCGTGGCCTGCGTCTGGGCCATGATGCAGGGGATAGAGCTCGACGTATTGTTGTGGACAGCTTGCTTGAAGAATGTGAAATATTGTGTTTGCAAGAGACTTTTTTACCTAAGCAAGATCTGGACAAACTTAACTGCCTTAACTCTAAATTTTTCGGAGTGGGGGAATCAACTACTGATCTCAGCACAGCTATAGTCAGGGGTAGAATATCAGGAGGAGTGGCTGTGCTTTGGAACAAAAGAATTGATGCTGTAATTAAGCCACTTAGACTGGATGTAGATTGGTGTATTGGCATACAATATATCCAGAATAACATTAGTTTTGTTATCCTTAATATTTATACTCCATACGAAATTGCTGGAAATGAAGGGGAATATATTAGTAGGTTGGCTTTTATTAATGCATTTATTCAAAGTCACAGTACTTATAGTATATATGTTGTGGGCGACTTTAATGCTGATCTTTCAGATAAAAAATCTCAATTTGCTAAACACTTAATACAGTTGTGTGAAGACAATGATCTTGTTCTATCTAGCAAAGTGCTGTTGCCAAAAGACAGTTACACATATATTAGTGAGAGTTGGCATACTACATCATGGCTGGATCATTGTATTAGTACAGCTGATGGTCATGCAGCTTTGGATAGCATGTCTATAAAATATGGGGTAACTGTGTCAGACCATATACCTCTTGCTTTCTCTATAAATGTGGAACAACTGCCTAGTACAATGGGAGTTAATTATGTCAATAATTATGATAATATAAAATTAGAATGGGCAGCATTAAGTGACAAAGACATATCGGGTTATAGTTATAATACAGATCAATACCTGAACAATATCTCTGTGGCTAAAGAGGCTATCCTGTGTGAAGATGTCAACTGTAAGATTCTTAAACACAAAAGTGATCTATGCTCTATGTATGAGGATATAGTGGACGCTTTGTATGAAAGTGGTAGACCTTTTCATGTCAAAGGTAAGAATAAGCAGAAACCTCATATCAGGCCTGGCTGGAAAGAACATGTTGCCATGTATCAGGATGAAGCGCGGGTAGCTTTTAAATGTTGGGATATGGTTGGGAGACCTAGGCAGGGTGTGGAATTTGAACAGAAAAAACGTGCAAATGCCAGATATAAGTATGCTGTTCGTTTTATATCAAAAAATGAGCAGATCATGAGGGCAGATTCAATGGCCAGGAAATTTATGAGTCATGATGTCAAAGGTTTTTGGAAAGATGTGAAAACAGTTAATAATTGCAAATCATCTCTACCAGGTGCTGTTGAAGGTGTTTCTGGGGAAGATAATATTGCAGCATTATGGAGACATCATTATTATGCATTGTTTAATTGTTTGAAAGGTGACCAGCATGAGGATGGCTCTGTAATTAATGATGAATCTATATGTGTAACGACCCATGAGGTGCATGATGCTATTCACAAACTAGCTGATAATAAGGCTTCTGGTCTGGATCACATTAGTGCAGAACATTTGAAATATGCTAGTCAAAGACTAGCTCCCCTTTTAGCTCTATGTTTTACAGGGTTCATGATTCATGGCATACTACCAGACTCAATGATGGCAATTCTGCTTGTTCCAGTCATTAAGAACAAATCTGGGAAGGTGACCAGTATGGATAATTATAGGCCGATTGCACTAGCCAGTGTTTTATCTAAAGTTCTTGAAAGAATCATATTTGATAGAGTCACTGTGTACCTCAGTTCCTTGGATAATCAGTTTGGCTTTAAGCCAAAACATGGTACTGACATGTGTATATACGCACTTAAAGAAATGGTCAATTGGTACAGAAATTGAAATTCTTCTGTCCTTATGTGTTTTATTGATGCTTCTAAGGCTTTTGATCGTGTAAACCACAGAAAACTTTTTATTAAGTTAAAGCTACGGGGGGTCCCTGGGTTTATTGTGAGAATCCTGTCTTACTGGTATGCTCATCAGAAGATACAGGTTAAATGGGGTGCCAGCATCTCTGCACCATTTGGCGTTAGTAATGGTGTTAGGCAGGGTGGAATTCTGTCTCCTATCTTATTTAATCTGTATGTTGACGATCTGTCTGTGCAGCTCAGAGCCTGTAACACAGGATGTTTGATGGGTACAACTTTGATCAACCATCTGATGTATGCTGATGATCTAGTGGTCTTTAGTCCAAGTAGTGCTGGTTTACAGCAGCTCCTAAATATCTGCTCTGAATATGGTGTGCAGTACGATATTCAGTATAATGCTGTTAAAAGTGCTATCTTGATATGTAGAACCAAGCAGGATAAAAAGCTAAACTTTCCTGTGTTCAAACTGTCTAATAGTGATCTTAATGTGTGTGAGAAGGTGAAATACCTTGGCCACTTTATAACTGATCAAATGCGTGATGATGCTGACATCCACAGACAGTGCTGTAAGCTGTATGCACAAGCTAACACTATAGCTCGTAAGTTTGGTTTTTGTTCACCTCCAGTTAAGGTGGCTTTATTTAAAGCATATTGTACTCCGCTCTACACAGCCCAACTGTGGTCATCCTACAATCAAAGCAGCATGAACAAGCTGCAAGTTGTCAGGACTCAGGTATCTCCCGGCTGACCTTCGGACCACAACTCCCGACATGCTCCTCGTGGGGAGCTCCCGGCGTGCTCCTCGCGGGGATTCCCTCCACGTCACAGCCAAGCAAGGCTATATATGGAAGACGCCGTGACCGGCTTCTCATCTCAGTCATCGTTTCTTCCTCACGGAGATACGACCAGAGAACTAATAAAACTATTAAACGTCTCACCTTGTTCGTCTCCTTCATCCAGTCTGATCAGCCTGACAGGATGACTGAGAACCCAATAGATTCGACGGAGATCGATCGTCTCCGCCACGAGAACGTGCAGCTGCGTTCCATGGTAGATCAGCTCAACACCAAGGTGAACTCCTTGTCCGACCACACCCTGCGTCTATCCACGGCTCTCACGGCTCTCCAACAACAGGCAAACGATCAGCAGCAACAGATCGCTGCGCTCCAGCAGCCAACCCGCTCTGCTCCTAGGGAGGAGCCCCACTTCAGCCTGCCGGAGAGGTGGAACGGAGAGACGGGGAGCCCTGATGGTCTGCTCGCCACGCTGGACATGCAGTTCGAGTGCCAACCTGGACGCTACCCATCTGCGCGCTCCCGAGTGGCGCATCTCACCTCCCTGCTCTCCGGACGCGCCGCGGAGTGGGCTGCTGCGCTTTACAATTCCAAATCCCCTGCCTGCAACGACTATGCTGCGTTTGTGTCCGCTCTCCGGAAGACCTTTGTTCCCCCCAGCAGCGAAGTGGGAGCAGAGACACGCCTTCTCAAACTCCGCCAGCGAGAGGGCTCGGTGTGTGCTTATGCGTCGGAGTTTCGCACCATCTCCGCCAAGCTGCAGTGGAATGACTCCGCTCTGCGGGCCGCCTTCCTGGAGGGGCTGGCACCCTACATCCGTGATGAGTTGGCGGGAAGGGAGCTGCCTCAGACCCTGGATGAGGTGGTTGATCTGGCGCTGCGCATCGACCAGCGGGTTCTGGTTCGACCCAAGTTATCCACACGTCCACCCAGGACGCCGGTGCCTCGCCCTCGTTCACCCACGCCAGCTCCTGTACCCATGCTGGCGGAGGAGCCCATGAAGCTCGGCCACCTTCCCCCCGAGGAGAGACAACGACGGTGGCGCGAGGGCCTCTGTGCCTACTGTGGCTCTCCCGACCACCGACGCCTGGATTGCCCGCTACGATCGGGAAACGGGGGGCCCCACTGAGTATTGGGGTTGCTCAGTCTGGGTCTTCTTCTACCCCTGTCGCTACTAACCGTCTCCTTATTCCTGTCACCCTCCTCCATGGTGAGGCCTCACTCCACGTAAACGCATTGGTGGACTCGGGGGCCGCGGACAATTTCATGGACCTAGATCTGGCAAAACGCCTACGGATCCCCCTACAACCCCTGGAGAGAGTTATACCAGTGACCTCGGTGGACGGTAGGCCTCTCCAACCCTACCCAGTCCGAGACCGAACCCAGTCACTCCGTATGATCACCCAAGGCCACCAGGAGACCCTCCATTTCCTGGTCATTTCTGCTCCCTCTTCTCCTCTAATCCTGGGGTTCCCCTGGCTCCGTCTCCACGACCCTCATATTTCCTGGTCCCAGAACCGCCTGCTGGGCTGGGGGACCTCGTGCCAGACCCACCTCGTTCCTCCTCCATCCTCGGCGGGTCTTCCGGACGGGGGCCCCGGCTCCACACCGCCCCACCTGCCGCTGCCCTATCGGGACCTGGCCGCGGTGTTCGACAAGCGGCGCGGCACCTCCCTGCCACCTCACCGGCCATATGATATGGAGATCAAGCTGCTACCCGGAACCAGTCCTCCCCGCGGGCGCCTTTTCTCTCTCGCGCCTCCCGAGACCAAAGAGATGGAAGAATACATTGCCCAGGCCCTCCAGCAGGGGTTCATCCGACCCTCCTCCTCTCCGGGTGCCGCTGGCTTCTTCTTCGTGAAGAAAAAGGAAGGCGATCTTCGCCCCTGCATAGACTATCGGGGTCTGAACAAGATCACGGTCAAGGACCGCCATCCTCTGCCGCTCCTCACTACCGCTCTGGATGCCATCTCCCAGGCACGGATCTTTACGAAACTGGATCTCCGGAGCGCCTACAATCTGGTCCGTATAAAGGCCGGGGATGAGTGGAAGACCGCGTTCATAACACCCACCGGCCACTGGGAGTACCTGGTTATGCCCTTCGGACTATGCAATAGCCCTGCTGTCTTCCAACGTCTCATTAATGATGTCCTCCGCGACATGCTGGGACGGTGGGTGTTCGCCTATCTGGACGATATACTGATCTACTCCAAATCCGAGGCCGAACACATCCATCATGTTCGCGCCGTCCTGACCCGGCTCCTGGACCACAACCTGTACTGTAAACCCGAGAAATGCTCCTTCCATCAGCAGTCCATATCCTTCCTGGGCTACATGATCTCGGATGAAGGCATAACCATGGACCCTCAGAAAATCCAGGCGGTGAAGGACTGGCCCTTGCCAACCAGCCTGAAACAACTGCAGAGTTTTCTGGGTTTCTGCAACTTTTACGGCCGTTTCATAAAGAACTATAGCACCCTCGTAGCCCCTCTCACCTCTCTCACTCGACCAGGCTCCCCTGGCCAGCTGTTTCGTCTAACTCCCGACGCCATTCGGGCCTTCCGCCACCTGGTCACCCGCTTTACCTCAGCCCCGATCCTCCGCCATCCAGATCCTGCAGTTCCCTTTGTGGTCGAGGTCGACGCCTCTGACGTCGGCGCCGGCGCCATCCTGTCTCAAGGCGGGCCCGACGACAGGCTCCATCCCTGCGCCTACTTCTCCAGGAAGTTTTCCACCACCCAGCAGAAGTACGGTGTGGGCGACCGTGAGTTACTGGCCATAAAATGGGCATTGGAGGAATGGAGGCAGTGGCTTCTGGGCACCACTCGGCCTTTCACGATCTGGACTGACCATCAGAACCTGACCCACATTAAATCTGCCAAGCAGCTTAATCCTCGCCAGGCTCGCTGGGCCCTCTTCTTTGAACCCTACGACTTCCATCTCGCCTACCGCCCGGGAGCCAAGAACCAGAAGGCGGACGCCCTCTCCCGTCAATTCACCCACTCCACGCCCTCGTCCGAGCCAGCGCCAATCCTCCCGGAACACCGTTTCCTGGGCCAACTGAGGTGGCCGTTGGAGGAAGCTATCCAGAACGCCCTCCGGGACGACCCCGCGCCTCCAGAGACCCCCGCGGGTCGCCTCTATGTCCCCACGGCCTGTCGCAGCGAGGCGTTGTCCTGGGCCCACTCATCACGCCTGTCTGGCCACGCTGGTTTCTCCAGAACGCTTAAATTCCTCCAGCGAGCCCTCTGGTGGCCAGGCATGGCGAGGGATGTGAAAGAATACACCAGCGCCTGTGATGTCTGTGCCCGCTGCAAGAACCCCAACCAGGCCTCGGCTGGTGCCCTCCGACCTCTTCCGGTGCCCAGCCGCCCCTGGTCCCACGTGGGGCTGGACTTCGTCACGGGTCTCCCGCCGGTCAATAACCTCAACACTGTCATGACGGTTACGGACCGCTTTTCCAAGTCTGTCCATTTCATCGCCCTTCCGGGTCTCCCCTCAGCCCAACGCACAGCGGAACTGTTCCTGGAGAACGTGGTGCGCCTCCACGGGTTCCCAGTCGACGTGGTCTCGGATCGGGGGCCCCAGTTCACGGCCCGGTTTTGGAAAGCTTTCTGTCGGCTGATGGGAGCATCGGTCAGTCTATCTTCAGGCTACCACCCGCAGACCAATGGCCAGACGGAGCGGGCTAACCAACAGCTGGGTCGGTACCTTCGTTGTTTTGTCTCGGCTCAACCCTCGCAGTGGCCTAAATACCTCCTCTGGGCGGAGCTGTCCCACAATCTTCACACCTCATCTGCCACTCGGCTGTCCCCTTTCGAGGTCTGCTATGGCTTCCAGCCCCCGGTCTTTGCCCACCAAGAACCCGAGGTCGCCGTTCCGGCAGCGGAAGCCATGGTGAGACGCTGCAAGAACGCCTGGATCAAAGCACGAGCCTCCATAGCCAGAGCTAACACCAGCTATGCTCACCAGCATCTCCGTCGACACCGTCCTGGTCCCTCCTATACTCCTGGGGACAAGGTCTGGGTGTCCACGGCTGACCTTCGGGTCCGTGCCGGGTCCAAGAAACTCGCCCCTCGGTTCCTCGGCCCATACCCCATCCAAAAGGTCATCAACCCGGTCACGTACCGGTTGCGGCTGCCGGCTACTCTCCGCATCCATCCCACCTTCCATACCTCCCGGCTCAAGCCCTACGTGGAGTCCTCCCTTCTCCCGCCTCCGGCTCCGGCGCCGCCTCCTGCCCGCTTCCTCGACGGTGATCCTATCTATACCGTCCGGCGCATCCTGGACGCTCGCCGCAGGGGTCGGGGCTGGCAGTACCTGGTGGACTGGAAGGACTATGGCCCCGAGGAACGCTCCTGGGAGCCGGCTCGGTCCATCCTGGACCCTTCCCTGATCTCTGACTTCTGGGTCCGCCGGGGTCGCGCTGGGACTTCTGGAGCCGTCCCTGGACCGGGGGGTCCTGTCAGGACTCAGGTATCTCCCGGCTGACCTTCGGACCACAACTCCCGACATGCTCCTCGTGGGGAGCTCCCGGCGTGCTCCTCGCGGGGATTCCCTCCACGTCACAGCCAAGCAAGGCTATATATGGAAGACGCCGTGACCGGCTTCTCATCTCAGTCATCGTTTCTTCCTCACGGAGATACGACCAGAGAACTAATAAAACTATTAAACGTCTCACCTTGTTCGTCTCCTTCATCCAGTCTGATCAGCCTGACACAAGTTGCATACAACGATGCCTTAAGGATTATACTTAAAATACCCAGAGGGGGCAGTGCTAGTCAGATGTTTGTAACAGCAGGTGTTTGTACTTTTAAAGCTCTTTTAAGAAAACTCATATTCACTTTTATAGGCCGACTGGATAGCTCTGCCAACAGTATAATTTTAGCAATCACTGATCCTACTGTGAGCAGTTGTCGCTATTTCTCCAGTATAAGGAAATACTGGTTGAAGTGTTTGTGTGGTTAACCTTGTGTGGAACAGTTTATAGTAAAGCTTTTAATTACATTTAGATTTTTATTCAATTTTATGCTGTTATCTTTTTATTCTATTTATCTATTTTGTTTCATTGATCTGTTGTTTTATATGTATTTTATCTGGACCTAAGAGTCTGTCAATAAAGATTATCTACTACAACGTCGCAGACGTCACACACAGCAACACTCAGATTTCTCATAAACAACAAAGACAGCGGGGGAGTTTGCTGCGGCTCTTTCCTCTGTTCTAAATGACTCAAATGTCTTCAAAACCACAAGTAGAAGCGCTAAAAGCATTTCTTCTAAAAAAAAAAAAAAAGATGTTTGCGCCGTTGCCAGATGCCTTTTTTTTTACTACAGCTAGAAAACTACAGCGTCGTGCGGTACAGTCGTGATGTCCGTCTTTTATCTGATTGGTTACTTTTGAGCTGCCTAGTCCCGCCCCTGAAGTGCCTCTCTGCCTGTGAGTTACCAGACCAGTTCTCTGTGCAGAATTAAACAGAGGATGAGTCTGGCAGGCCAGGCTATTCCAGAGACAGGTTTTAAATTTTAAAAATACACTCAACAAAAAAATTAATGCAACACCTTTGTTTCTGCTCTAATTTTTCATGAGATGGACTTAAAGATCTAAAATTCATTCCAGATACACAATATTACCATTCCTCTCAAACATTGTTCACAAATCAGCCTAAATATGTGATAGTGAGCACTTTTGCTTTGCTGAGATAATCCATCCCACCTCAAAGGTGTGCCACATTAAGATGCTGATCCGACATCATGAGTAGTGCACAGGTGTACCTTATACTGCCTACAATAAAAGGCCACCCTGGAATGTGCAGGGAATGTGTTGAATGTAGTTCTGTTTTATAAAACAGAAATTAAAGACATTTATTTAGGACAATAAATGAAAAAAAAACATCCCACATTCTGCATGATTTACACATTAGTTGAAAACTACAAATGAATTAAACAAATTGAATCCTAGAAGCTGGTTCTGCATGATTAAAACAGAAGATTGTGTTGATTCTTGCTCAGCAGATGTTTTAGTAGGTAAAAATAAAGCACAGTGACTGTTATAAAGGTCAGGATGTCTGCTAGTCTAGCATAGCAGGCCGTGGTAGCATTAGCCAGACCAGTACTATCATATTATATTAACGCAGGGCTGCCAACTCTCACGCATTGTGCGTGAGACACATGCATTTGACCCTCTTCACACGCTCTGACGCCACACCTCCAACATCTCACGCTGAACCAAGGAACACATATCGACGTAACAGCGGCACTTCCTAAACGCACATCTCACACAGTGCGTAGGGCTCCCTAGTGGTGCTAAGATGGACACCAAGCAATCAGGTTTATGAAAAAATAACAGATTATATTAATTCTAGTATTAGCTACTGGACAACATGCACACACACAACACTGAGGTAATACCATACCATACCAACTTTATTTCTATAGCACAATTTAAGACACAGCATGAGAGCTGACCAAAGTGCTGAACAGACAGGATCAATTAAAACAAAAGTAAAAACAATAAGAAGATAAAACACAACAATAAAAGCTATAAAATCATAATACGATAACATGAATCACTATCTAAAAGCCAAGTCATAAAAGTAGGTTTTTAAACGAGATTTAAAAACAGGCAGAGAGGATGCCAGCCTAACTGAAATGGGCAGTGAGTTCCAGAGCATGGGGGCAGCATGGATAAGTGCACATTCACCTAGTGATTTGTAGGATATCCGGGGTGTGCAAAGCAGTAGACGGTCAGCTGACCTCAACATACGAGCAGGTACATAGGGAGTCAGCAGGTCAGACAGATAAGGAGGAGTTAGGTCATGTAGGGCTTTAAAAACAAACAGCAATATCTTGAAACGCACACGAAATGTGACAGGGAACTTTGAATGAATACGTATATAAGTCTCTAGACACCCATTTTTCTCAACAACAAAAAAAAACAGCTAAAAATATATTCAGCCTTGATTGTACACAGCAAGATTTATTATTTACAGTGATATAATTGGGGGGGGGGGGGGGCAAATTAATTAGTCAAAATAAAGTAGGGACCTCTGAATAAATATACATTTCATAAAGACTAAAAGACTGTTTGTTTAATGTCTTAAATGAGAAAAAATACTGCTAAGTAAAGTACTTGTGATTTTTAAACATAATTTTTTTTATTCAACTTTGAAACTTTTTTGGGCCCCTGACAGCTGTGGGCCCTTAGCATCTTACTAATCTTTCACCACTTTACGGTGCCCCTGCGTGCAGGGTTCGCATTACTGGGAGCCGGGCTTCCCTGGAAGCCCTCAACTCACACACCCAAGGGGAGCTCAAAAAAAGACCCTGGTTCTACTTATATTACATGATAAATGTGGGCTCTCTGGGGGTTCTTTTGAGCGGAGAAGACGCAGAGCGCTGATCGTTGTTGCGTCCTGCTCACGGCGACAGTAACGTTCTCTAAGTGTCGCCATGCACCCCAAACAAATTCAATTAACACACAACCGCTTACTGTATGTCAGCTCTTATCCTCTCGTGCTTTTTGTCTTTTGTGTCTGATGCGCTGCAGAGCGCATCACCTGTCTTGCGCTCCAGTACCACACCGGCATGGCCAGTACGCAGTACGCATTCTGCTATTTTTGTGGTAGGTTGATCCCTTTGATCTGCTAAGTTCAAAAGTAACTCAGGAAGTGAAAATATGGGAAGCCAGACAGCAATTTTTCTGTAGGAAGGAGAGAAGATGCAGGAAGAAGAGAGACAGACAGGACAGAAAAATAGCAAAATTAAAATCAAGAAAACAAAACAGTGTGTTTGAAAAGGAAAAGGCAGGTAGATTTATCCCACGACATGATCTTAACTTTATGAAGCAATATCTGAGCGTGTAATATTTCTATATTTGATACAATTCAGATCGCTTTCAAAGCTCAGTCCCACACCCAGAGCTGTTTCAAGGCATTTCGGGGACTGGGGCAAGAATAATAAATAACATAAATTATAAAGGAAACTTGAATCAAACAAAGTTCAGGTCCCTCTTTAAAATCAGATGAATGTGTAGAAATAACTAAATAAAATGTAGAGCACAAAAAGTCTCATTGAATACTTTAAAGCAGTGGTCCTAAATAGGCGGCCCACGGGCCATGTGCAGCTTGTGTGTTTCGCGTATAACAGCCAGCGCTCCCCACATTCTACTGCACACACACACACACACACACACACACACACACACACACACACACACACACACACACACACACACACACACACACACACGCACACGCACAATTTTCAAGCTCAAATCGTGTTGTACACACACAAACAACAGATCTACAAGTTTGTGCATTTTGAAACAGATTGACATTCATACTTTCAGCACTGTATCACAGTATATCACATTATCACATTATGCGTACAGGGTATTTATTGCAGGGTGCTAATGCCCCTTTTGCAGCCAAAGTGGTGGTTTCTGTGAAACATACAGTATCATGACTACTTATATTGAGATGTTTCAGTACAGTGGATGATGCAGTATGTACAGTAAAGTACTGTAAGAAAATGAAGCTAACCGATGCTAATCTGTGGTTGTATTTCTCTAGAACGACTAGAAGACCTTCTGGGGGAAGACGCCAAAGCCTGTCCACACAACAAGAACTAGTGAGGGCAAATGATGCCAAACCCTCCACCAGCCACGACAGAAAATACTTGCAGACAAGCAAGTGTTGAACAACATAAACCAGATGAACATCACCACCATCACCATGAAGCAGCTCTACAGGGCCCCATCTGAGAGGAACAGTGGCAAGGTCTAAGTACTTTGATGTCAAAATGTACAGGTAAGTGTAACTGTCCCTTACGTTTACAATACAACATGTACCATATCAGTACCACACGGATCCATTTGGAGAGCTACACAGGTCCCTTTGTGATGGGGTGGGGGTTCTGTATGTTTAGCACTGCAGTAAATATACCTTTAAGGGCTTCTGTATCATCATGCTAATCTAGGACCTTACAATAAATGATAAATGACCCGCACTTGTATAGCGCCTTTCAGAGTAAGGACTCCAAAGCGCTTTACACTACAGTGTATCATTCATCCATTCATACACACATTCACACAATAGGATGTAGCCACAGCTGCCCTGGGGTGCACTGACAGAGGCGAGGTTGCCGAGCACAGGCGCCACCGGTCCCTCCGACCACCACCAGGCAAGGTGGGTTAAATGTCTTGCCCAAGGCAGCAGAATTCTCTGTCCAGAGCTGGGATCGAACCTGCAACCTTCCAATTACTGGACAACCCACTCAACCAGTTGAGCTACTGCTGCCCCAATAGCCAACATACACTCACATGTCTTGATGCTCTTCATATAGTTGTGCAGAACAGACTAGCTAAGCCCAGGTTTGTGGTGGTAGTTTCCATCGGGCTGCTCTGGTCCAGGCCTGGTTCACCAACCACAAACAATTTGAAGTGGTATACTTTCCCCCTGACACTAGTCACATGGCCAAGATGGCGGTGGTGGGAACCGCCCTTTTGGCCTCAAACAAGCCCTTAAAGAGCAAGTAACACGAAAATTAAAGATTTTCGCTGATAACCTGTATAGATGAGTGTCTAATGGGGCTGTACACATGTGTAATCATTAATGTGGCACTTTAGTGCAACTTATTCTCCATCATCAGGTTAAAAACTCTGCTCCACATTTATGTGGAACCAGCTGTGGCTGATGGCTAAGCTGAAAAACGTGACATTGTCAGCAAATTACTAGGTGGCTGCACCGCACTGGTCTCCAGGTGAGGCAGCCGCACTTCCACCTGGCTCCGCCACTCACTTGCTGATTTGACACATTAGCGCTCTGAGCCACTTGCCTCCTTGAAAAAAATGTCCTCCTCCCCTTTTCATCTAATGATCGCGGTTAACTCCAATAATCCTAAGATTCTCTACAAAACGCTAAACTCTGTTCTGGTGTATCAGGAGCCTAGCTCCATGTCTCCTACAGCTGCTGGAAACTCTGAAGCTTTTCACAGATTCTTTGTAGATAAAGTATCAGGCATTAGAGCAGTCATTTCTGGTAACTCTGTTGACCCTGTTCCAGTTCCTCCATTACCACGCACCCTGAGCTCCCTCAATACTGTTTCATACTCCGAGCTGAATAAGCGAGGCAGAAGCCATCTGGCTCTCCACTTGATGTTCTGCCGCCTCATCTCTGGAAGGCTGCCTTTCTGTGCCTTGGCCCTTCACTTGGTCAGATTATCAATGGGAGCCTCAGCACAGGTGTGGTCCCAGCTGCTTTGAAAGCAGCAGTTATTCGGCCGACCCTGAAGAAACCTGGTGCTGATGTCTCTGTGATCGAAAATTACAGGCCTATCTCTACCCTGCCCTTTACATCTAAACTGCTTGAGAAAGTCGTTTATCAGCAGCTGGTCTCACATTTAGCTGACTCTGATCTGTTTGAGTTTTTCCAATCAGGGTTCAGGTCTGGCCATAGCACAGAGTCAGCTCTACTGAGGGTCCTAAATGACATCTATCTATCACTAGATCAGGGAACTTCTGTGGTGCTTCTGTTGTAAAGCCTGGTTTATGCTTCTCCGTCAGCTCCGCAAGGGACAGACACGCACGGATTGACGGAAGCGTTTTGCTCTTTTACTTCTCCGTCTCCTGGAGAGTGTTGCAAAGCAATTGCCCGGCAGGACAACAGAGGGCGTAGCGCTGTTCTGTGGTATCCTGTCATGTATCGGTCCAAGATAGTGTGTTTATATTGTGTTTTTTGTGTATATAAGAGACTTTTAACACGGACATATTTGTCTCTCATTCTCCCACCGCTTCATGCGCTCCCCACCTCTAAAACCCCGTTTCCCGTCATTTCCGTCCACAAATAAAATGCTTGCTGCGCATCTTTTCACTCCTCCAGTCACGGGAGAATTAAACATTCATATTTTAAGAGTTTTTTCGCGAGATATTCTTCAAGCTTCTCCGTGTCTGCCGCTAGTTATCCTCAGCTCTCTTTGGAATGGCGGCGCTGTAAACAACAGCGGCATCCTGACCAAACACAAGCTTGCGTAATCCGTCTCGTTCGACGGATGTTTAAAAAAGTGGGCTCGACTCCGTAAGTACTTGCGTGCCCTACGCAAGGACGGATAATGGCGTTGCGTGTCTCCGCACTGACGCAGATGGAGAAGCATAAATCAGGCTTTAGACCTGACAGCAGCCTTCGACACAGTTGACTATGCGATTCTACTCGATCGCTTGGAACGATGGGTTGGGATCAAAGGGTCTGCTCTGGATTGGTTTAGATCGTATCTCCACAACAGGACATTCTGTGTTAAACTGGGTGATGTTTTTTCTTCTTGGGAGGGGCTCCGCTGGGGGGTCCCGCAGGGGTCGATCCTTGGTCCTCTTTTGTTTGCCATTTATCTGCTACCTCTGGGGTCAATCTTTCGTAAACATGGCTTATCATTCCATCTCTATGCTGACGATTGCCAGATTTACTCTCCATTGTGTCAGGAGAAAGGTCACTCCATCCAGTCCTTTGTGTCCTGTATTAATGAGGTGAAGTCTTGGCTAATGGCCAACTATCTACATCTGAATGAGGGAAAGACAGAGCTCATTGTTTTTCACCCCAACAGCATGAATGTGGATTGTTATGTTGATCTTGGCCCTCTTTCTCCATACTCAAAACCAGTTGTTACCAGTGTAATGATCTGAAGTTGTATATTTATATACTGTAATTAGATAATGTAATGATCTGATTTTGTATATTTATACACTGTAATTATATCTAAGTAATTAATCAGAAGTGATTGTTTTTATCATCAGGGAGTTTACTTAAACACTCTGTATTGACTGAGAGACAAGAAAAGAGAGAGTTGGGATCGTTTAAGAATCTTTAATTTCTATAATTATAAATTCTTACAATCTGCCAGGACTATCTCAATGATGAATGCATATGGATTTGGATGTTTTGTGTTGGTGTGTGTGTGTGTTGTTCAGAATCTCTAGGCTGACGTAGCGAATCTGGTTGTTGTGACTAGGCTACCACGAGGCTTCAGAAGCTGATGACATGAGCCGCCATATTGCCGTGACCATGTACCGTATATGGAGTCTCCCGTGTAGATCAGGAAATGCCAGGTCCTAAGACGTCGGTTGTACTGGAGCTGGTGAAACAGCGGTCGCAGCACTACAAAGCCCGTCTGAGGATAGCTCCGGTAGTAGTCGGCAGGCGTCAGCAAGTTCACTCTTATTTTGAAGGAACGTCGTCTCGTTGATTCAAACGACGGAAATCTCCAGCTTGACAGTTCTCAGCTTAAAATAGGAAGTACAGCTGGCCAGCCTGTACTTCTCTTTTGCGGTGATGGATTGAGAGCTGGCTGAAAACAATGTTGAGAATATGATGTAACTCCTTTGGAGCTCGGATCGAACAGAGCTGATGTTAACGTGGAACTGAATATAAAATGGCGTTGCCTTCTTTTATATCTCCCAGTTGTTTATAAATCTTAGTAACCCGGATTGGACGACTTTCATAAAACAACCCAGATTCTGCCCTACCACAGACGAAAGTTCTGATTGGTTGAGAATAATGTGTCATGCGTTTCCATGGTAATGTATATCAGTCTGTCTGGTGCAGTCCTGTTTATTCATTAAACACATAACTCATGACATCTTTATTTCACAGATCATTCACCTGATTATTAATGATCAACATATGCTTTGATTAGCTTATCACAAATAAAGTACTTTGATTAATCAATGAAAAGCGCTCTTCTTCTCTTCTTCTGTCTCTTCTCCTGGAATGTAAACATACTGAACCAAGCGTCCGACCTTGGTGATGTTACTGTGTGAAGGGGCAGCTGTTAAGTGCAGACCATTATAAGCTTCATAACGCTACACCAGTTTAGGGGTGAAACTTGATGCAGGACTTAAATTTGATGCTCACATCAGTGTTTCCCCTAGGAATTTTTCCAGCTGTGGTGGAGGTGGTGTTGGGGGGGGGGTTATGACACTTCTCACCTTTATGTTAATATTGCTTTATTTGATGCACTCCACTTTGAACTGCACCAATCCAGCGACTGCTGCATTGTAATAACTAGTATTAAAGGTGAATACACCAATATTTGCACAATAATAATTTCTGTTTTAAACTCTCAGTGACACACTTTGCAGGGTGGATTTGGCATTTAATTTTTCTTGGCGTCTGGAAAGACATCTTCTTTTGCCCCCTTTATTTGACTTTCTGCCCCCTTTATTTGACTCTCTGCCCCCTTTATTTTGGTCCAAGATCATTACTGGGCTGGCCCTATTAAACACGTTCTACACCCCTGCTTAGTAGACTTAATGAAGTATTTTTAAGCCAGTATAAAAATGACTGAAACACAAATGTACATATTTGGCATTATTGACCAATATTTTTGATTTAATTTATTTGTTAAGAACATCAAGATGCATTACAGTGAACATTATAATAAGCTGGGCGGACACTGTGCGGCTTTTTCACTCATAACACAGCTTCAGCTCAAACTGTAGGACTTCAGCGCAGGGTAGATCTCACGAGTCATGTGCTCACTGTACGTCTGGTAGCAACACGTTGGACCTAAAATATGCTAAAAATAGCAGTTTTTACACAACACGTCAGACTTTTTTGTCTTGTTTTGCCTGTTGTCCTTCGGGAGAGCTGCAGGAGGACACACAGGGATTTATGAGGGTTGGATGAGGAAACGAAATAAAGAAAGTAAATCTGTGTTTTGTGATCAGTTTAATTTGACATGAACACGACAAACACGCTTTCTTGACAATCATTGTGAGTAAAAAAAACGTGTAGAAATAAAAACGAACAACGTGTGTTATTAGGGAAATAGCGGGTGAGCGGAGTTGATGCAGGATTGCGAATGCGCCGTGAGCGGTTCTGATACTTTTTTGGGTCGCAGCTGCTCGCTGCGCCGCTTCAACCCTCATGAGGAACGAGATAAATATCAAACACTCCAGAAGTCCGTGCAAGCTCACGATTGCTGATCGGTAGCTGGTCACGTGGTGTTAATCGTCTCTCGTAACCCCCTGTACACTACACGACGCTCAGCGCAAAACTCGCCCCGATCTTGTGGATTCTCGCACGAGTGGAAAATCTGCTCAAAAAAGTGAAAAAGTCGCACAGTGCACGCCCGGCTTACTGTCTGTGTGTGTGCGTTAATGCCTCGGCCGAGCTGACTGAGCTCCCGGCTGCAGTTTTGTGTGTAGGGAGGGGCGGGCGCTCTATCTGACTGGCCAATCACAGAGCTTGAAGACAGTCAGTTACCCAATGAGGATTTCATTCAGCACGATTACAGATATTTTCGAGTTTTACACTCGTTTCTTGCTCGTATTCGTCAAAAATGCTTTATCCGTACGCTCATAGCTGTAACCACCCTGCCGTGCCTCCTCCTCCTTGCTACCTGCCGGCTGTGATCACAAGCAACAACACAGTAGTTCCCGCTGCTTCTTCGGGAAACGGCGCAACAAAAAAAAAAACATCAATAAAACTTGGGATGTTGTAGGCGTGGCGGTGGGATTTCAGCCGTGGCGGGCCGCCACGGCTA